>NC_057937.1:50948843-51183843 GCF_018555375.3 Anguilla rostrata
ATTTTTCTGTAGTTAAGGGGGGTAAAAAGGAAAGTGCTGAATGTGCTGCCTCACATTTTTATGGTGGATGGAAGCAACCCTGGTTTACAGTTCTGAGCGGTGTTGGGTTTCACGTCTGAAATGCCAAAGGTTCTTTCGCTGTTTTCACAGTGTAGCCGACAAGCCGAGTCACCTGACTGTACCAGAACAGCGAGAGACAGGGTGTGTGGCTCCATGTCTGACCCAGACTTAGCCATGCTGTTAACATGACTCTCTAATCCTGCAGGGAATCATTTTAGGATCTCCTTCCTGTTTCTACAGGTTACTGTCTGTGTGTGCATTGTAAGCACAGACGAATGCTTCTCCACCTCCCCTCCCAAAAACTTACCCAGAATGCTTTTCACCAGGCTGACGCGAGCGGACCGGCAGCTCCTGTGGGACTCTCGACACCACTGCCGGGCCTTCGAGGGCAGCCTGCCCAAGGTCCTGGCCAGTGCCCCCAGCTGGGACTGGGGCAGCATGGCGGAGATCCACGCCCTGCTGCACCACTGGCCCCCCCTGTCACCTGTCTCTGCCCTGGAGCTGCTTGACTCAAAGTACGTCATGCCCACACTCGGTCACATGACTGGCATGGCTCCTCCCACTCAATCTCAGCAGTTCAGTCATTCTTTTGCTAGCACAGCACAAGCATTTGATACTGAATGTTCTTTTAGCTTAGTGAATACGGCTGTCAGAATAGTTGCCTCTGCAGTACAGTTCAGTAGATTTGATTCTAGCAGTTCTGCTTAAACTGTTGCTGTCCGTTGTCTTTTTCTGAGGTTTCTGTGGTTAGTTGTGTGTTTCATTTTGAACTCTGGTTAAGAGCATCTGCTGAGTTAATATGTGCTGTGAGGTTTTTTCAGTTCCCTCTTATGAACCACCAGCCTTAAGACAGTGCGGCATAAGTACAAGTCACACTGATGCGCTTTTACAGTTTAGAGCAGGGGCGGAGGACATTCTAGTAATGACTTTCATTCTAACGTTTAAGAGACTGAAGAACAAGTAAATTCCTGAAAGCTTGTGAGAGAGTGAGACGCATTCACGACAACCTTTACCATCAATAATACAGCCATATTTTACCTGACAATTCAACCCAGCGTATGTCATTCTTACGTAAAGTGTGAATAATAAAAATAGTGGCTGTCGGCTAGTCGCCTGATCCACATAGAGGCTGACGCTGCAGAAAATGCATGTGTGTGTGGAAACAGTCTGTGTGTGTGTGTGTGTGTGTGTGTGTCTGTGTGTGTGCACATAATGTTGTGTGTTTGTGTGCGTTTGTTTGGTTGTGTGTATGAGCGCATAGTGTTTGTGTGTGAGGGGAGCAGGTGTGTGTGCGGATGCGTGTGTGAGGACTCGCGCTGCACTGGGATCGGTGTTCAGTGTGCATTCTCTGCGGCAGGTTTGCAGACACAGAGGTGCGGAACATGGCCGTCACCTGGATAGAGGGCAGCAGTGATGATGAGCTGGCTGACTACCTGCCCCAGCTGGTGCAGGTAAACCAGCCTCCTGGTGCAGGGTTCAGAATCCTCACAGTCATTATAAACACCTGTACATCTGCCATTTTACTGTTGCATATGAAGAAATTGGTAATATGGTTTGGATTGTTGGTGCGGTTTGTAGTCTGCATGGAGATACCCTGTTTCTCTCAGAGGGAAGTTACGTGGTCAGGCAAATGCAAGTTTCTTGAAAATAACAAATAAAGATTATCTCCGTATTTTTGCAGGCCTTGAAATTTGAGTGCCATTTAAAGAATGCCTTGGTGATGTTCCTTCTGTCTCGAGCACAAGGCAACATCAACATCGCTCATCACCTGTACTGGTGAGTATTTGCATGCATGCACACCTGTTGCGTACCTGAAGGTGACCTTTAATTGGTGAAGGTGATCGCAATTTAAATTGGTGTTATATGTAGACAGAGTGTTTCTCCGTTTGAGTCTAACCCTTTGCACACACGTGTACGCGTCCCCCGCCAGGCTCCTGCGGGACGCGGTGCAGGACCCCTGTTTCGGCGCGCGCTACGAGACCGTTTTGGGGGCTCTGCTGTGCCTGTGCGGGGCGGGCCTGCGGGCGGAGCTGGATAAGCAGATGCGGCTGGTGCAGCTGCTGGGGGCGCTGGCGGAGAAGGTGCGGCAGGCCAGCGGCTCCTCTCGACAGGTACGAGACCGGGACCCGCAGCTGCACGGGCAGCCATGTTCATGTGTGCGTGCGGAACAGGGGGCACAAAATGGCTCCCGGAGGAACGGTGGTCCCATGTCATAGCACCTCATAGTGCATTTATATGAATTTATTTAGAATATTTCAGCCAATCCTGTCGCGTTTTCATACAAAGAACCTGAGTATGAACGTCCCTGATACAGCTCAATAATATGGAAAATTCAAATGAATGAATTCGTGTTTTATTTTTTTTTAAATGAACCAGTCTGTACGGGCTGACATTTTACATTTGAATAATGTCTGTTTTTCCCTTTTCCATTTCCGTCTATTCCTAGAGCTGTGGAGAAATACATTATTCAGGCATAATATTGTATGTCTGAATAGGAATGAGACTGCAGTGAAAAATGAATAATGTATGTTTGGGGAGAACGTCCTCACCTCGCTGCGCTCTGAATGTGGCCCTTCATTGGGGCCGGCCCGGCTGGTTTGCCGTGTCCGGCAGCGGCGAGTCGGCCCCGGGGGTCTGTGACGGTGTTCTGTGACGGTGGTCTGTGACGGTGGTCTGTGGTGGTGGTCTGTGACGGTGGTCTGTGACGGTGGTCTGTGGCTGTGTTGCAGGCCGTGCTCCAGGACGGCCTGGAAAGAGCGCAGTCCTTCTTCCACACGCACACCTGCCGGCTGCCCCTCAGCCCCAGCTTGGTGGCCAAGGAGCTCAACATCAAGGTGAGCCGTCCCCAGCCTTGTGACACCCCGTCACCGTGGCTACAGCGACGATGGAAAGGCAGGAGGTTTTACACCGCCCGCCATCTTAAGTTTTGTCCCAGATTGAAAGTCGCATTGGAAAGTGTCCAATATGGTTAATTTCACCATTAGCTGTTTACTGGCTGTGTAGCTACATTAGTATCAGTAAATGAGTATTGGTATATTGTTATATTCAATTTTGTAGCTGTATTTTGAGGACTACACTATTTCTTGCTGTTTGGTGTTCTTGCTATGTGACTAAATAATGGTTATCTTTAGCTAACTCACTATAGTGTGTCTGATGAATGACTGAGGTAGCTGTTTAACTGGCTAGCTGTTTCGTATTTGTCGTTAGCTCGTCCACGCAAAACTGATACACACCCGCACAACTGATGACGCTCACCTGATGTTCAAGTGCATTCCAGATGTGCTTCTTTTTAAGACTGTTGCCTAGTTACGACGGCCCAAGGTGTCTAGGAAGGACGCAGGGAGCAGCCAGTGCCCTTCTGTTTGCTATGGAGCCTCCAGTACGCAGCACTGTGACTGCACTCGCTGCTGTACGCTGTGAATTCCTGAAGGGGCGCATTCACCCCTTACACCAGCGCCCTACACAGAAACCCACTCTGTTGTAGAGGAAGTTTCAGTATTGTTTGCAGTCGGCACCTTCCAGGCAAATTTCTCACGGCTGTGGTACTATGTTGAGCCCCGTAGGAACTATTTGAACCCCAAACACGAACTAAGCAGATGTGTCCTTGACCGTAATGAATCCTCCGCATTATTGCCTGGCCGTAGAGTAGTTGTAACCGCCTTCCAGAAACAACTCCGTATCGATCGTCCTTAGGCCTGCTCCTTCTTCAACTCCAACGCCGTGCCTCTGAAGATCGCTCTGGTCAATGCCGACCCGCTGGGAGAGGAGATCAATGTGATGTTCAAGGTAGGCGCTTGTGGATGCGGAAACTAATCCAGGCTTTTATGATGACACAATGATATGGGGCGACGTAGCTCAGGAGGTAAGACCGACTGTCTGGCAGTCGGAGGGTTGCCGGTTCAAACCCTGCCCTGGGCATGTCGAAGTGTCATTGAGCAAGACACCTAACCCCTAACTGCTCTGGCGAATGAGAGGCATCAATTGTAAAGCGCTTTGGATAAAAGCGCTATATAAATGCAGTCCATTTACCATTTACCATAAAACATAAGTATTCCAAGACGTTGCTCTTGTTGGCAAATCAAATGTCAACAAGTAAACTTAACACATGTAAATTTAAATGACTGTATTTGCAAAGGATTTTGTATGTAGTGAATGATTAACCTTTAATGTTAATATTGGTTCCTTAAATACCATGTTGAGTTTATTATACTTGTTCAAGATGGTATTTTTTCTTTTATGTTTTTGTTGTTGTTTTTGTTTTGTGTATCTACGCGCATCAAGCACTCCACTAAGTCGTGGGTGAAGTTTATACTCCTCAGGTATTGTTGAGATGTAAACAAGTTGAGCAAGATTGCTCCTGCCCTCTGAACCTTCAGTGACTGCTCTTGGGTTCACTGTTTATTGAGCAATTGGTTACAGGCTGTAATTGGCTGGACTGACCGTATGCCCTCTGGTGGCATAAATGTGAAATGACAGTGCTTTTCACAAAAAAGCAAAGCTTTTACCCACTATTACAACTGTTTGTTAGATTAACATATAGACTTTCAAATGGCTTTTCATATGAGTGTTGTTGCTTTCATTTGGGTGGGCTCCTAAGTGAGCGGGTATGCGTGGTGTGTGATTGACAGGTGGGGGAGGACCTGAGGCAGGACATGCTGGCCCTGCAGATGATTCGGATCATGGACCGTATCTGGCTGCAGGAAGGTCTGGATCTGCGCATCGTCAACTTCAAGTGCATCTCCACCGGCAAAGATCGAGGTACAGCTCACGCTCACATCTCCACCAATAACACCAGACCATCACTCAGTCTACACTCACATCTCCACCAATAACACCAGACATCACTCACATTTCCACCAATAACATCAGACATCACTCACAGTCTACACTCACATCTCCACCAATAACACCAGACATCACTCACATCTCCACCAATAACACCAGACATCGCTCAGTCTACACTCACATCTCCACCAGTAACACCAGACATCACTCACATCTCCACCAATAACATCAGACATCACTCAGTCTACACTCACATCTCTACCAATAACACCAGACATCACTCACATCTCCACCAATAACACCAGACATCGCTCAGTCTACACTCACATCTCCACCAGTAACGCCAGACATCACTCACATTTCCACCAATAACATCAGACATCACTCACAGTCTACACGCACATCTCCACCAATAACACCAGACATCACTCACATCTCCACCAATAACACCAGACATCGCTCAGTCTACACTCACATCTCCACCAATAACACCAGGCATCGCTCAGTCTACACACATCTCCACCAGTAACACCAGACATCACTCAATCTGAAGTACCGCAAACTCAACCTGCAAATTCAACCAGACACGGTTCACACATCGGTCTCGCCCACAGTTACATCTGCAAATGCAGAGCTCACACTCCAGTGCACTCATATCCACAGATAACACCAGTTTGTGGTCCACTCACGTTTCACCAAGGAAAGCCAGACACTCCTTGTGCACCAATCAAATTTTGACAAGCAAACCCAGATATGGCTCATACATCAACCACATTGCGACAACGAGAATCCGATGGAGCTCATATTGAAAACCAGGTTAAACTGAAGACTCAGTTTTTGAATGTGGTAGGCCGGCAGTAGTGTTGCGCGCTGCTCGATCAGGATTAGCATTCAGAACCCCCCTCTCCCCCCAATTGCAGGTATGGTGGAGCTGGTCCCGTCCTCTGACACCCTGAGGAAGATCCAGGTGGAGTACGGGGTGACGGGGTCCTTTAAGGACAAGCCCCTGGCCGAGTGGCTGCGCAAGTACAACCCCGCGGAGGAGGAGTACGAGAAGGTGCCCCTCCCCCTCCCCCTCCCCCCACTTCCTGCCCGGCCTGAGAAAATGCTATTTCAGCTCTGATTACATGATTATCAATGCACCTGGGGACACTCTAAAGAGGGGGTCCAGCATTAAGATTCATACAACCTCAGGGATCAGCCTGACGATGATAGAAGTTCAGCGTATGCTGGCTACTGCTGACACGGTCAGTCACTGATCAGGATTTGTTGGTCCCTGAGCCAGCGCGGTGCCTGTAACCGTGACGACGGACTCTTTTTTTCCCCCCGCCTTTCCCCTATCAGGCGTCGGAGAACTTCATCTACTCGTGCGCGGGCTGCTGCGTGGCCACCTACGTGCTGGGCATCTGCGACCGCCACAACGACAACATCATGCTGCGCTCCACCGGCCACATGTTCCACATCGACTTCGGCAAGTTCCTCGGCCACGCCCAGATGTTCGGGAGCTTTAAGAGGTACTGCAGCGTCCTCTCCTGGGTCTTGGACACTCTCAGGAACTCCCAATGGAAATAAAGGGCTTTTTTTAATGTTGTTTTTCGTCGTATCGTAGCTCGGTATCTGAACCTAAAGCCTTTTATTGTTCTGCTGCAGTTCAGTAAGAACACGTAGGTTGAGGCTGAGGTAGCACAGGGCCAACAACTTTGAAGTGTTAGCCTGGTGTTAAGCAGTGGGTCATAGATGTTCTGTTTGCCCCTTCCTCGCCCTGATGGTTTGTGTGTGTTCTTAATTTTGTTTCTTAAAATATTTTAATGTGTAACATTTAACAAGAACATATAACTGTTAATAATATTTTATTAACAAGAAACTAACTTTTTTATGAAAAGTTTAATTTAAAGATACAGTTCTACTGTGCATGTGAAGTACAGAGACCTTACGAGGCTGGTTGGTGAATAGATTGTGGATGGTGTCCTGTGGGTTAAATTTCGTCGGGTTCCGGGATGTTCCGGGATGTTCCGCTGCGTGCGTGTTGACGGGGGCGTGGTGCCCCGCTGTGCCCGTGTGTCCCAGGGACCGCGCCCCGTTCGTGCTGACCTCAGACATGGCGTACGTGATCAACGGCGGAGAGAGGCCGACCAGCCGCTTCCAGCTGTTTGTGGACCTCTGCTCCCAGGCCTACAACATGATCCGCAAGCACTCCGGCCTGTTCCTCAACCTGCTCTCTCTGGTACAGCCCCCGCCCCCTGTGCGTGATGCTCAGCCCGCACAGGCCCCAGATATACTCACTCTCTGTGTCTGCTTTTGCCTGTGTGCCTGTGTGTGCCTGTGTGTGTGTGTCTGTGTGTCTGTGTGCCTGTGTGTGTGCCTGTGCACCTGTGTGTGTGTGTGTGTGCCTGTGCACCTGTGTTTGTGCGTGTGTGTGCGTGTGTGCGCGGGTGTGTGTGTATGTGTGTGTGTGACTGTGCGTGGCTGTGACAGATGACATCGTCAGGCCTACCAGAGCTCACCGGTGCTCAGGATCTGAAATATGTCTATGAAGCGCTGCAGCCCCAGGCCACCGATGCAGAGGCCACAGTGTCCTTCACCAGGTACGAGCACACTATGAGTGTACATCACTAAACCAGGTACAAGCACACTATGAGTGTACATCACTGAACCAGGTACAAGCACACTATGAGTGTACATCACTAAACCAGATACAAGCACACTATCAGAGTACATCACTAAGTCCTACAGCTTCACCAGGTACAAGCACACTATGAGTGTACATCACTAAACCAGATACAAGCACACTATCAGAGTACATCACTAAGTCATACAGCTTCACCAGGTACAAGCACACTATGAGTGTACATCACTAATTCTTTAGAGCTTCACCAGGTACAAACACACTCTCAGTATACATCACACATCACTAAGTCTTACAGCTTCACCAGGTACAAACACACTATCGGTATACATCACACATCACTAAGTCTTACAGCTTCACCAGATACAAGCACACTATCAGAGTACATCACTAAGTCATACAGCTTCACTAGGTATGAGCACACTGTCAGTATACATCACTAAGTCACACATCTTCAAGGGCGAACACTGAATAAGTGAACAATCAGAATTAACTGCACAGACAGTGATTAGTTAGTGCATTAATACCTCCATGCATGTAGTCCGGTCTAATGAGCTGAATTGCCTCTCTGCTCTCTTTCTCTCTCTCCCCCTTTCATTCTAATCCTCCCTGCCCCCCTCTCTCTCCCCCCCATTTCTGCTTTCTCTTTCATGTAATCCTCTCTTCCTCCCCCAGGTTGATAGAGTCCAGTCTGGGCAGCGTTGCCACCAAGTTCAACTTCTTCATCCACAACCTGGCCCAGATGCGCTTCTCTGGCCTGCCTTCCAGCGACGAGCCCATCCTGTCCTTCTCCCCGAAAACGTACACCCTCAAGCAGGACGGCCGCATCCGCGACGCGTCCATCTTCACCTACCAGAAGAGATACAACCCGGACAAGCACTACGTGAGCCCCTGCACAGTAGCCCCTGGATCCAGCTGTAGTGCTGTGGTGGGCAGGGGCCAGTATAGGAGAAGAACATAAGAAAAGTGATGACAGGAACTGGCCATCAGCCCAACTTGGCTTGTCGTTTTTTTATTTTTTATTTTTAACGATCATGACATTTATTACATTTATTATGATCAATATAAAAACTGTCGACAGACAGTAAAAACAATCAAATAATGAAATTTTTTTTTTAAATTAAACACTAATCAGCAGTAACTCACAAGGGAGAAAAGAGGGGAAGAAAGACCAGTGAGATATTATGAAGTCAAATTTCTCAAGCGTTTGTATTGAATATGTAATGAATCCCACATGGGCTGTTGGTGTACTGTGATACTTTATCAGACAGGAGAGCGCTGGTTATTGATTAGCCATCCTGATCTCCCCGCCCTTGCGTGTCCCGCAGACGTATGTGGTCCGAGTCCTGCGGGAGGGGCAGGGCGAGGCCCAGTTCGTGTTCCGCACCTTCGATGAGTTCCAGGAACTGCACAACAAGCTGACCATCCTCTTCCCGCTGTGGAAACTGCCCGGGTACGACTCCATGTGACCCCCTGAACCCTAACCCTAAACCTGCACCCCGAGTCTAACCCAACCCTACCCCTAACCCGAGTCCTCACCCTAACCTGTACCCTAAATGCCCTCCATCTTAACCTTAACCGTCTTATATACCTAACCCTAAGACCCCCAACCCTATAACCCTATAGTAACTGTAACCTTAACCTTCAACATGCGTCCACCCTGCCACCAACCCTAACCTTGAACTCATAAGCAACCCCCAAAAATGACCTGCAGCCTGTTTGACTCTGTGCACATCACCCCCCCCCCCCCTTCCCCCTCAGGTTCCCCAATAAGATGGTGCTGGGCAGGACCCACATCAAGGATGTAGCAGCCAAGCGGAAGGTGGAGCTCAACAGCTACCTGCACAGCCTGATGAGGAGCTCCAGTGAGGTGGCGCAGGTGAGTGGCAGTGTGAGCTCTACCCGCGGAAACCTGGCTTTGGGCACAGATGCCCGTCAGTGAACAAGATGGCTCCACCCTGACGGTGGGTGCCAAAAAAAAAGGGCGTGACATTTTAACTGATCTCTCCTTTCTCTCTCTTCTCTCCCGCTCCGCCTTTTTTCTCTTCTCTCTCTCTCCTCAGTGCGATCTTGTTTACACATTCTTCCATCCGATCGCCAGGGACGACAGGACGGAAGGGTTCGAGGGAATGGCCAGGCCCACAGGTGGGTTCCCCCGGGCGGCCCTGTGCTGACGCTAAAGCACTGCATTGCTCTCCTTTCCCCTGACAGCGCTGTTCATACGCCGCGCTGCGTCTTTAAGGTTTAACACGCTCCTCGTGAAAGGGTGGATGGATGATGGTGAAGTGGTCACTAACGGTGCTCTTGCCCCTGCAGAGGTAATGCCGGTGAGCCCTACCTCAGGGAGGGTCGAGGGGGAGGTGAAGTTGTCCGTGTCGTACCGGAACAGCACCCTCTTCATCATGGTCATGCACATTAAAGATCTGGTGAGGCCCGGGCCACCGTACGTACGCACCGTTACCGTGACGCCCGCACCGTTACCGTGACACCCGCACCGTTACCATGACACCCGCACCGCTGTCTCTCCATGCGGGAGCTGAGGGGAAAGAAACCCCGTTCCGACTGCCATTGAATCATTTAACCCCCCCCCCCCCCCACCCCGCCCCCGCCCGCAGGTGTCGGACGACGGAGCAGACCCCAATCCGTACGTCAAGACCTACTTGCTCCCCGACCCGCACAAAACCTCCAAGCGTAAAACGAAGATCTCCAGAAAGACCAGGAACCCCACCTTCAATGAAATGGTGCGCCTGTCCTGTCCCCTCACTGGTCCCTTCTGCCCATCTCTGCTACGAGAACAGTAACAGGGCCTCTGCTGTCAAAGCACTGTAGCTTTATAATGTACCATAAGTGTTCCCTAGTTACTGCAGAACTATTCTCAGTGGAGTTTTACTGTGCAGTGTGGTATTACCTCCATTTTTCTATTATGGACAAATCATATATACTGTATTTGAGGTGGCTGACCCTGATTTCTTTGGTCTGAATTGTTTGCTGATTTAAGTTAAAAGTAAAAACTAGGAGACTGTGGCAGTCCAGTACCAGGGTGTGTTTTCTCAGAGGTGTGCACTCTGTAGCGTCTATGAATGAGAGCGCATTTAAGAAGCTCTCTTACGGTGAAAGTTCTTAACCAGCCCCGCCTGGATGACCGCCCCGCATAAGCTGGTAACCTCTCTGTTGTCCGTCTGTCTGATTGTTCCCCAGCTGGTCTACAGCGGCTACAGCAAGGAAACCCTGCGTCAGCGCGAGCTGCAACTGAGCGTGCTCAGTGCCGAGTCGCTGAGGGAGAACTTCTACCTGGGCGGGGTCACGCTGGGCCTGCATGAATTCGACCTCAGCAAAGAGACTGTCGGCTGGTACAAGCTCACCGCCGTCCCCTACTTTTAAAGTCTGCACAACTCGCGGCATGCCTAGGGGGACCACTCAATCTCTCCCCTCCAAACTCAGCGCACCTCCAATTACACCCCCAACACTAATCATGGTCGTGTCCCCTTATGCACAGTATATTTTTGTTCCCAGAATATATAGGAAAGCTGTATTAATATTTTGTACATTTGACGTTGGAGGACCAAAACCAGCTCACTTTTGAAGAGTGTGTATATATTAATATATATGCATATATACATACTGTGTATTTGTAAAACGGCTCATTTTTACGTTTCACTTTTTTTTTTTTTTTTTTCTACGAAGCACATTTTCAGATGGGAAGCGCTGATTTTTCCCTGTGAGTTTGTGACGCGTGAGCGTGTGGGAAGGCCGCAGTGCTGTGAATGCGGTGCGCCCCAAAGCACGTGCCAAAAACGAAATGCGGATCGCGAACCACTTCCCTCAGTGGGACAAAACGTGTGACTTCACCTCTGATATTCTTTTTTTCATCCGCTCTGCACACGGCCTGTATTATCGACACGTTATTCTCAGTTAAAACCTTTATCCAGTGAAATGTTTCTCCGACGTTCAGCACCACTGCAGTTACCACACTTCCTCAAGATGTCAGTCGGGCTAACTATGGAAGCACGTGTGCAACCAGGGTTGGTCCGTACTCTATTTCTACTAGGTCAGTTCAGGAAATGAATAGAAATTAAATTCATGAATCAATAATGAGCCATAAATGTTCTCTTTCTTTTTTCCAAGAAATTACTTAAATTTCGATTCATTTCCTGGACTGACCAAGCAACCCTGATTAGGTTCATGAGTTTTAATGCTATGAATTTGGCTTGTATATATTAAATAACTCCCTTCTTGCCATTGCATTTAGACTAAAGGGAATGACAATATCATGAGACTTGGAGCAGAGAGATTTCTACTGCATGTGTACAAGTACAGTTAAAAGAGGAATTGTGTTCACTTGGAAGTGTATTTTTTTAGACGATTTCAAAAGTGGAAGCTTATAAAATCAACATCATGCTATAAAAGAGTGATTTCATTCTTTTAATAACTGTAAAAACATGCTGAATTTACATAAATATGGCCAGTTATTTATTTTTAATTGGTTGTCTTTAACCTGGATAGATCAGTATGTACTGTAAGCCTTTTTCCTACATGAAACATTTTTGAAACTAGGTTTCTAATGAAATTGAATTTCTTATTTCTGTAATGAAGTTCAATATAAAAAATGTTATTCATCCATTTAACTCACCAGATGCATATTTTCAATATGCTTTGGTAAAGAATATTTTCTTAAAACCAAATAAATGTTACCTCTAATTTTCTGTCTACCCCGAGTATTTTTTTTGTAACATTAATGGATGTGTATTGAACTCCTTACTTGATTTTTATATTTAATTTAAAGAAAATCTCATGTGTTAAATTAGTTGGTAAAATAGTCATATTTATTAATACATGACAGCTTGAATACATTTGTTTTAAACCTTTCAAATTTACAGCGGCATACAGTTGAGGCCAGAAGTGTACATACACCTAAGCTAAAGAAAAAAAAAAAAACTCTGCACATTTCATGTTGCCATACATTTATATTGGCAAGTGAGTTAGGGCATCTATTTTGTTCACATCTGAGGTGATTTCAAAACGATCGATTAGAAACAGATTTATTTCAGCTTAAATTCACTATATCAGTATTCCAGTGGGTCAAATGTTTGCATACACCAAGTTGACAGTCTCTTTAAACAGCCTCGAAGATTCCAGAAATTGATGTAATGACTTTTTAGAAGCTTCTGATAATTCATTGGGAGTTAATTGGCACCTGTTCAATCCAATCCAAATTTATTTATAAAGCACATTTAAAAACAACAGCAGTTGACCAAAGTGCTGTACAATCAAAAATAGCATAAACCATAAAACAACACAATAAAAACACAAAGATCAGTTTAGAAGACAAAAGGACAATAAAATAATAACAACAAGGTCATAAGAAAAAGAAAGGCAACTCTCATACTGAGTTAAAAGCCAAGAAATAAAGATCTTTTTAAAGACAGGATTTAGTGTAGGGGCCAGCCTATGCAGAGGCAACTTGTTTCTGAGTTTGGGGGCTACCACTGCAAAAGCGTGATCTCCCCTGTGCTTCAACCTTGATCCTGGGACAACCAGAAGCAACTGGTCAGCGGACCCGAGTGACCTTGATGGGACGTGTGGTTGTAAAAGGTCAGAGAGATTGGTTGGAGCTAGCCCATTTAATGATTTGTAGGCAAACAATAAAATCTTAAAATCAATCCTAAAACATACAGGGAGCCAGTGAAGGGAGGACAGTATGGGGGAGATGTGCTCTCGCTTGCATTTTCCTGTTAAAAGACGAGCTGCAGCATTCTGGACCAACTGCAAGCATTAGAGGGAGGCCTGGCTAACACCAACATAAAGGGCAGTACAGTAGTCAAGTCGGGTCAAGATAAAAGCATGTATAACCCTTTCGAAATCATTAAATGATAAAAAGGATTTGACCTTAGATAAGAGCCTCAGCTGGGAAAAAGCTAGATTTGACCACTGAGTTTATCTGTTTATCCAAATTAAAATCCCTGTCCATTATCACACCCAGATTTTTTACAGTGGGTTTTACATATGGTTCCAGGGAACACAGGTCCATATGAGGGGCATCACAGGCACGACTGGGTCAAAATATCAGGACTTCAGTTTTATTCACATTAAAGTTTAAAAAATTTAAGGCCATCCAAGCTTTGATGTCCTTGAGACAGTCCAACAATGGTTTTATAGAGTTTGCATCTTTCCGTTTCAAAGGCAGGTAAATTTGAGTGTCATCTGCATAATGAGATGCATAACAGTGGAACGAGATGCCATATTTTCTAAGAATGGACACTAAAGGGAGAATTTAAAGGGAAAAAGGATAGGCCCAAGAATAGAACCCTGAGGGACTCCACAAGGGAGAGGAACTGAAAAAGCATGTCCGTCAAACCTGACTGAGTTACACCAGTTCTGTCAGGAGGAATGGGGAATAATTCCAGCAAAGTATTGTGAGAAGCTTGTGGAAGACTACCCCAAGCATTGATTCAAGTTAAGCAATTAAAAGCAATGCCACCAAATACTAAGAAAGTGTATGTAAACTTTTGACCCCCTGAAAATCTTATATAGTACATAAAGGCTGAAATAAATCTGTCTCTTAGGTATTGAAATTACCACTAATGGAAATAAAGTAGATACCCTAATTGACTTAACACAGGAAATGTATGGTAACATGAAATGTGTGGAATTGAGTTGTCTTTAACCTAGGTGTATGTGTTTATAAATGTTTTATTTAGTCTACTGAAGCCATTTCATTTACATAGGTAGAAAATGTGGAAAGGGAGTTCTTTTTTTTTCACATCCAAACCCAAAAACTGTACGTTTGCCTTTCATGGTACTGGCTTGAGGTTAGGCATTGTTGACGTTTTTAGGACTATCCTGGAGGCGTATCTCAGATTTTGACCTAGAACATTTTATTCAATTTCCAGTAAAAAAACAAAACAGTTTGAGGCATATTTATTCTCTCAGCTGTTCTGGAACAACCCTTGAAATACTGTTTATCATGATATACTTTCTGTATATTGAGTCATTAATGTTGGCAGTTGTTGATTCAGTTTGCTGTTTTATCATTCTTGGAGGGCCTTTCCAAGTGTCTAAACTGCATAGTTCCTTTCTTACAGGTTTTTGAACCAACAGTTACCAGGTTTGCTCTGCTTAGAAAATGTTATTAAATTGTCCTGTTCACCAGTCCTACAGATGATGATGAAGGTTGTAGGTTTGAATCCTAAAGAAGGACACTTCTTGCTAATTTCCTTATACTATGCATTTAATTTCTGCAGCTATATCTGTAATGATATTCATGATCTGACATTTTAGCTTCAATTATTGATACGCCCATAGATGACAGCAGGTGTTTTTTTTATTGTATCAATATACAACATTGTACTGTGGTATAAATATACAAGTGCACTGATGCCCATGTACAGAACTCCATACTTATAATAACTGAGCCAAGTTATTTGGTAGAAACAATGAACTGCACATACACAGGACCTCCAGGAGCACAATTGCCACCCTTGCTTTAACACACAGAATATAAATTGTGAATTTATTATTTTATATATTTTATTGTGTGCAATTTTAAAAGCCGTTTAGCATTTGAAATCACATTTGTGATAGACAAAGGGAAACATATTAGTATGACATATACAGTAGGACAACATTCTGGCTAGGCACAAGCTTTTAAGAGTAGTGACAGTAGAAATCACTGAGCAGTATTTTGATCGGATTCAATTTTTTCTAAAAGGCAGTGCTGATTCTTACCCTGATTTCTATCAAACTTTGCACAGATAACACTTCCTTTTTCTTTATAACAGCAATAAACAGGGACTGCAGTGATTGCTTTCAGTTTCTCGTAAATTTGATCTTTTGTATTGCTCTTCCGGTCACGATGAAATAGTGAACTAAAAACTAATGCAATGTCTGTGTTTTCGTTTTTGTTTTTTAAATCACTGAGTAGATTAATGATATTGGCATTACGGTTATTGTTCAGGCACTTTTCGAAACAAGGACTGAAGTAAGTGTAGATAATTAGACATCCAGGGCTAATTTTTTGTTGTTTTAGTGCCATGAGGACTCTGTATTCAGAATGGTCAGTTCCTATTAATTGGTCATCTTGTTGATATTTATGGAGAGGAAGCGCTGCAACAACATTGTCTTTGTTGTACACCTTTTCTTCAGCTAGAGTTTTCCTGATGTCTGCGAAGTCTGCAGGGATGTTGTTTCCCAGCTGTCCTTTCTTACAGTCGTCTTCTGAGAGTGGAAGAGTAATACTGTACTGTGTGCCTCTAATGAGAAAAAGACAACATATAATATTATTTACATGCCGATTTCCACCTTGGAATCAGCCTGTTGAAACAGACTGTAACATTAAAGAAAAGGGGATTTGCACTTGCGTAGCTTTCTTCTTAGTTGGTATTTCATTGTTTATCACTTCCATTTGTTGTATGAATGCCTTTCGGTCAAACCTGAAGAGACATTATGACATGAAGGTTAATTGTAGATAAATAGCTATTAAAAACTATGCCATGTATTTTAAGGTTGTTTTGCAATTTGATATGCCAGAACCTCTGAGTTCACATCAATCCTCTGCAGAGGTTTCATCATGAATATGCTCAGAATGACTATTCAGTAGGCTACACATAAATGATATATTCAAACTACGGGTATGGTATAAATATCACAGCTTCTTCCCAATGCATTATTAACCAATTAATCACAGAAATGTTAAATAAATATGCCGTATTTGCATTGGTAGAAGAAGTAGAGTGCCTCAACAGACCCTCACCTGTTGAACATTTGTGTCATAATTTTCTGAAGATTATCTTCAGATAAAGCACTGTCCCCTCTGTCAGACAGGAGGGAAAGAGAGAGAAGCAGAAGAGCAATCTTCCAGATCCCGACACCAACCTGCACACATACAGTACACTGGCTTAGACATCAGGCTGGCACAGGGAGTAAAGACACCTGTACTGTATCAATGGAGTGGTTTTAAAATGTAAAAGGCATTATCAATACTCACCATGTTTGCCATTTTGCGGTGCTGTGCAGAGAGGTATTTCACTTACTCGAAAGTGTCAGGCGGACAGAATTCACACGATAAGATTTATTTCTGTATTAACACTAGAATACAAGCACTAAAAACAGTTGCAGCTGTACTGAAAATAAGGGAAGCATTTGAGTCATTTTTATACATACAGTAGATAAATGGGCGTAGCATGGTTTAATCAGCAAAGTATCATATATGGGCATAACATGGTTCAACGCCTTCTGGTTGGTTCTTAGATAAACAGAATATTATGTTGCATTGCAACATATATTTTGAAGGATTGAGATATTATTTTTAAAAACACATTGTGAAATAGCTACAAAACAGGAACTTCACTGTTGTTAATTTATTTCTCCTTTTGCATTTTTCCATTCCGGTCTGTTTACCTAATGCAAGAGTTGTACTTTTTGCTTTCTGCATGTTCAGTAATTTTGTGTTGAGCGCTACATAGGTAAAAGTACTGAAAACACACAAGGTTACATTCTCTTGTTTTCATCTAATCTAACAGTTTTCTTTATCTGTAGAAGAATGTATTGATCCCTGTTCCCCTCAATCCCTCCACTTTTTGGTCATTGTGAGAGACATGAAGGCTATGCTAGAATAGCCCAGCAGTGTGGTCCTGTCCTGACATACTGCCTCCATTGGTGGTGCAGATGGCTGGGTCAGGGTTTGGAGAGGAATGTGTTCAGAGTCAAATGCCAGTGTCACTAGTAAGCGCTTCAACATGGCTATCTCTGACTGCAATATTGGAGTCATTGCTGAGAAGAAAAGGTTGAGGAGTTACCATTCTAGCAGTTATGAAGTTGGAAGCCTAACAGCTACTACTGGGATTAACGGTTAAGTTAAGTATACGATTGTGGTCACCAGAGGTGGACAATCCAGAGGTCAGAAAGTAAAAGTCCTGCCATGTATTTCATCCACCCCTGAACTCGGCCAGCTGATTTAGCTCTACCTCCTGGCTGAAGAATGGTGCTCATTAGCAAATCCAGGTGACTGGAACAAAATCCTGGGATGAACTTTTACTTTCTGAACCTGGATTGTCCACCTCTGGTGGCCACTGACCCATCCGATTATCAAGAGTCAGTATCTCAGATGCAGTGTCCTCCTGGAATATCTACTCTCTCTTGGGTAGCCTTTGCTATTGCAGGGGGTACTTTGCCTCTATCTGTCACTAGTGATTGCATCAAGTCTTGGTGACCTCCATTTGTCACGGTTGTGCCTTTATTGGTCACCAGAGGGCGACATTTCATAACCTTTGTATTTTGTGTTGCCTGATGCTTCCCTTTCTGGTCGCCAGAGGGCGACAGTTCATCGTATCATGTGTTTGTTTTTATTGCTTTCTCCTGTGTTTATTCTGTCTTTGTCATCACCTGTGTCTTGTCGCCCATTAATCATTGTGCTCACCTGTTGTCTCATTCATTCTATCAGTGTGCTCACCTCCTGTGTTTATTCAATCATTGTGCTCACCTGTTGTCCGTTATACCTTTGTGTATTTAAATCCTGTTTCCCTGTTACCCTTTTCTGGTTCCTACTGTTGTGTTCCCTAGTTGTGTGCTCCCTGCGTTTTGTGTTTTTCGAGCTCCCTGTATTTAGAGTATTTTCGAGTTTCTCTGTTTCGAGTTCCTCCGGTTGTTATCTTGTTTTCGAGTCTTTCTAGTGTTTTTGAGTTGAGTTCCTCTGCATGTTTTTCTGTTTCAAGCATTTCTGAGTTTTTGGATTGCCCGTCATGGCCTTTTTGTTTGTTCCCTGTTTTTTGGAAGTAAAGTCTTTGTTTAAAACCTACCTTTTGGGTACCTACCTGCACTTGGGTCCTAACACAACAAACCCTGACACCATTGACCTCCAGCATGATTCAGGAGAAACCTCATGTTGAACTGAACGGCGGAACTTACTTAGTGGATAGCCAGTTGCAAAAGACAGAAGCAATAAGCTGTCTTTCCTCTTTTACACTATTTACGACTCCGTCAGCAAATTCTCAGTCCATGTTATCGGAATAGTACATGTATGCATTATCTTCAGTTACCATTGAATTGCAAATACAGACTGCTCGCTAACCACCCACTCAGATGACATTGTCTTTGTTTCTGTTTGGGTTATGGGACTCTTGCAGTCTCTCCCCTCATATGATTGTAGGCACACCAGTTCCCCTGTGATTTTTATTTTATGATTTTTATACATTTCTGGTAATATTTATTTACATGCTTCCCGTATCACCATTGCATTTAGATGACAGTAGGGAACGACAGTATCAGGGGACTTGGAGTGGAGGCACTTCTGCTGCAGTCAGCTGTGTACAACTATAGAAGAAAAGGAACTGTGTTTACTTGGAAGTGTATTTCTTAGAGTATGTCAAACGTGGAAGCTTATGAAATCAACATCATGCTACAAAAGAGTGATTTAATTATTTGAATAACTGTAAAAACATGCTGAGTTCATATAAATATGGCCAGTTATTTATTTTTAATTGGTTATCTTTAACTTACATACGTCAGTATGTATTGTAAGCCTTTTTCCTACATGAAACATTTTTTAAATTATGAAAGGTTCCTTATAAAATTGTATCTTTTTTCTGAAATGAAGTTCAATATTTTTAAAAATGTTATTCATCCATTTAACTCAGCAGGAAAATAATATTTTATTAAACTAAATAAATATTACCTCTAATGTAACATTTGTATATTGAACTCCTTCCTGCCTGTTTACTTTTCCACCTCACTTATGTTTAATTTGAAGAAAATCTGACATGTTAAATTAGGTGTATTAATGAATATGACTAAGTTAATATGACAGCTTGAATACATTCATTTTTTTTAACATATAGAGCACCCAGTATGGGCGGCATGGTGGTGCAGTGGATAGCACTGTCACCTCACAGCAAGAAGTACTGGGTTTAAATCCTTTTTTGTGTGTAGTTTGTGTGTTCTCCACGTGGGTTGCCTCTGATTACTCTGGTTTCCTCCCACAGTCCAAAGACATCATAGGATATAATATATATATATATATGCAGGTAGGCTAATTGCTGACTGAATTTCCATACTTATGGCTGTGTGAGTGAATGATGTGTGTGCCTTGCAGTAGATAGGAAAATGCACACTGGAATAGGCTCCAGCGTGAACCTGACCAGGATAAGATATAGATAAGCTGATGTATAGATAATGGATGGATGTACATTTCCAATGCCATATGTGTATTTAATATTAATATTGGTAAAGAAATTTCTGACAGTGAAATGAGCTTCCCTTGGAACTGAATCCCATTCTAACCAAGGAAGTTGTTTTCATAGCGCTGGTTATGAGTCATGACAGATTCTTCATGCTGATTTGTCCATTTAATGAGGTAGGATTGAGATCAGCTGCAACTTTAGACTCTATAGCCTGTAACCTGTTGCTTCTGCCAAAATATGGGCGACATAGCGCAGGAGGTAAGAGCGATTGTCTGGCAGTCGGAGGGTTGCCGGTTCAAACCCCGCCTTGGGCGTGTCGAAGTGTCCTTGAGCAAGACACCTAAACCCTAACTGCTCTGGCAAATGAGAGGCATCAATTGTAAAGCGCTTTGGATAAAAGCGCTATATAAATGCAGTTCATTTACCATTTACCAATTCCTCCATCATGGCACCATTGACAAAAATCTCAAAATGACTGAATCCACTCGACTCTCTTGCATTGGATCAATAGTGCTGTTTCCATTTAACATCATGTGTTATGTTTTTCCATTGTTCTGCATTGTTCCAATGCTTGTGTTTCAGCTAAAGTGTCTCAACAGTATATTTTGCATTGTACATTTGCTATACTCATTCACATTTAATTCCTTGCTCACTGCAGCACTGTTAGAGCCAAATATTAACATCTGACTTAAGTCATATTTGTGAAAACGTAATTCAAAACAACACCAAAAAATCCTTAAATTCCTGCTCTACTATGGCTGTCTGCACTATCCTGATCTGATGGAGGATTATGGCAGTGATGGAAGTGCTCTATGCATAAGCAATGTGAAAGACTGCCACTGAAACAGTTGAGTCTAGAGGTAATAAAATGTTGCCATTGTTTTTTTCACATTTTATACATACAGTAGATAAATGGGCGTAGCATGGTTTAATCCGCAAAGTATCATATATGGGCATAACATGGTTCAACGGCTTCTGGTTGGTTCTTAGATAAACAGAATGTTATGTTGCAATGCAACATATTTTGAAGGATTGAGATATTATTTTAAAAAACACGTTGTGTAATAGCTACAAAACAGGAACTTCCATTCCGGTCTGTTTACCTAATGCAAGAGTTGTACTTTTTGCTTTCTGCATGTTCAGTAATTTTGTGTTGAGCACTACATAGGTAAAAGTAATGAAAACACACAAGGTTACATTCTCTTGTTTTCATCTAATCTAACAGTTTTCTTTATCTGTAGAAGAACGTATTGATCGATAGTCCCTGTTCCCTTCAGTCCCTCCACTTTTTGGTCATTGTGAGAGACATGACCTTTAAGGCTATGCTAGAATAGCCCAGCAGTGTGGTCCTGTCCTGACATACTGCCTCCATTGGTAGTGCAGATGGCTGGGTCAGGGTTTGAAGAGGAATGTGTTCAGAGTCAAATGCCAGTGTCACTAGTAAGCGCTTCAACATGGCTATCTCTGACTGCAATATTGGAGTCATTGCTGAGAAGAAAAGGTTGAGGAGTTACCATTCTAGCAGTTATGAAGTTGGAAGCCTAACAGCTACTACTGGGATTAACGGTTAAGTTAAGTATATGATTGTGGTCACCAGAGGTGGACAATCCAGGGGTCAGAAAGTAAAAGTCCTGCCATGTATTTCATCCACCCCTGAACTCGGCCAGCTGATTTAGCTCTACCTCCTGGCTGAAGAATGGTGCTCATTAGCAAATCCAGGTGACTGGAACAAAATCCTGGGATGAACTTTTACTTTATGAACCTGGATTGTCCACCTCTGGTGGCCACTGACCCATCCGATTATCAAGAGTCAGTATCTCAGATGCAGTGTCCTCCTGGAATATCTACTCTCTCTTGGGTAGCCTTTGCTATTGCAGGGGGTACTTTGCCTCTATCTGTCACTAGTGATTGCATCAAGTCTTGGTGACCTCCATTTGTCACGGTTGTGCCTTTATTGGTCACCAGAGGGCGACATTTCATAATCTTTGTATTTTGTGTTGCCTGCTGCTTCCCTTTCTGGTCGCCAGAGGGCGACAGTTCATCGTATCATGTGTTTGTTTTTATTGCTTTCTCCTGTGTTTATTCTGTCTTTGTCATCACCTGTGTCTTGTCACCCATTAATCATTGTGCTCACCTGTTGTCTCATTCATTCTATCAGTGTGCTCACCTCCTGTGTTTATTCAATCATTGTGCTCACCTGTTGTCTCGTTATACCTTTGTGTATTTAAATCCTGTTTCCCTGTTACCCTTTTCTGGTTCCTACTGTTGTGTTCTCTAGTTGTGTGCTCCCTGCGTTTTGTGTTTTTCGAGCTCCCTGTATTTAGAGTATTTTCGAGTTTCTCTGTTTCGAGTTCCTCCGGTTGTTATCTTGTTTTCGAGTCTTTCTAGTGTTTTTGAGTTGAGTTCCTCTGCGTGTTTTTCTGTTTCAAGCATTTCTGAGTTTTTGGATTGCCCGTCATGGCCTTTTTGTTTGTTCCCTGTTTTTTGGAAGTAAAGTCTTTGTTTAAAACCTACCTTTTGGGTACCTACCTGCACTTGGGTCCTAACACAACAAACCCTGACACCATTGACCTCCAGCATGATTCAGGAGAAACCTCATGTTGAACTGAAGGGCGGAACTTACTTAGTGGATAGCCAGTTGCAAAAGACAGTTAGAAGCAATAAGCTGTCTTTCCTCTTTTACACTATTTACGACTCCGTCAGCAAATTCTCAGTCCATGTTATCGGAATAGTACATGTATGCATTATCTTCAGTTACCATTGAATTGCAAATACAGACTGCTCGCTAACCACCCACTCAGATGACATTGTCTTTGTTTCTGTTTGGGTTATGGGACTCTTGCAGTCTCTCCCCTCATATGATTGTAGGCACACCAGTTCCCCTGTGATTTTTATTTTATGATTTTTATACATTTCTGGTCATATTTATTTACATGCTTCCCGTATCACCATTGCATTTAGACGACAGTAGGGAACGACAGTATCAGGGGACTTGGAGTGGAGGCACTTCTGCTGCAGTCAGCTGTGTACAACTATAGAAGAAAAGGAACTGTGTTTACTTGGAAGTGTATTTCTTAGAGTATGTCAAACGTGGAAGCTTATGAAATCAACATCATGCTACAAAAGAGTGATTTAATTATTTTAATAACTATAAAAACATGCTGAGTTCATATAAATATGGCCAGTTATTTATTTTTAATTGGTTATCTTTAACTTACATACGTCAGTATGTATTGTAAGCCTTTTTCCTACATGAAACATTTTTTAAATTATGAAAGGTTCCTTACAAAATTGTATCTTATTTCTGAAATGAAGTTCAATATTTTTAAAAATGTTATTCATCCATTTAACTCACCAGGAAAATATTATTTTATTAAACTAAATAAATATTACCTCTAATGTAACATTTGTATATTGAACTCCTTCCTGCCTGTTTACTTTTCCACCTCACTTATGTTTAATTTGAAGAAAATCTGACATGTTAAATTAGGTGTATTAATGAATATGACTAAGTTAATATGACAGCTTGAATACATTCATTTTTTTTAACATATAGAGCACCCAGTATGGGCGGCATGGTGGTGCAGTGGATAGCACTGTCACCTCACAGCAAGAAGTACTGGGTTTAAATCCTTTTTTGTGTGTAATTTGTGTGTTCTCCACGTGGGTTGCCTCTGGTTACTCTGGTTTCCTCCCACAGTCCAAAGACATCATAGGATATAATATATATATATATATGCAGGTAGGCTAATTGCAGACTGAATCTCCATACTTATGACTGTGTGAGTGAATGATGTGTGTGCCTTGCAGTAGATAGGAAAATGCACACTGGAATAGGCTCCAGCGTGAACCTGACCAGGATAAGATATAGATAAGCTGATGTATAGATAATGGATGGATGTACATTTCCAATGCCATATGTGTATTTAATATTAATATTGGTAAAGAAATTTCTGACAGTGAAATAAGCTTCCCTTGGAACTGAATCCCATTCTAACCAAGGAAGTTGTTTTCATAGCGCTGGTTATGAGTCATGACAGATTCTTCATGCTGATTTGTCCATTTAATGAGGTAGGATTGAGATCAGCTGCAACTTTAGACTCTATAGCCTGTAACCTATTGCTTCTGCCAAAATATGGGCGACATAGCGCAGGAGGTAAGAGCGATTGTCTGGCAGTCGGAGGGTTGCCGGTTCAAACCCCGCCTTGGGCGTGTCGAAGTGTCCTTGAGCAAGACACCTAACCCCTAACTGCTCTGGCGAATGAGAGGCATCAATTGTAAAGCGCTTTGGATAAAAGCGCTATATAAATGCAGTCCATTTACCATTTACCAATTCCTCCATCATGGCACCATTGACAAAAATCTCAAAATGACTGAATCCACTCGACTCTCTTGCATTGGATCAATAGTGCTGTTTCCATTTAACATCATTTGTTATGTTTTTCCATTGTTCTGCATTGTTCCAATGCTTGTGTTTCAGCTAAAGTGTCTCAACAGTATATTTTGCATTGTACATTTGCTATACTCATTCACATTTAATTCCTTGCTCACTGCAGCACTGTTAGAGCCAAATATTAACATCTGACTTAAGTCATATTTGTGAAAACGTAATTCCAAACAACACCAAAAAATCCTTAAATTCCTGCTCTACCATGGCTGTCTGCACTATCCTGATCTGATGGAGGATTATGGCAGTGATGGAAGTGCTCTATGCATAAGCAATGTGAAAGACTGCCACTGAAACAGTTGAGTCTAGAGGTAATAAAATGTTGCCATTGTTTTTTTCACATTTTGGTTTCCTTCTCAGTTTGTATTTGCACTCTCCAGTTCTTGATGAGCAGTAAATGTTGTCTTTAGCTGTGGTTATTATGTTGGAATTACCATGCTGTGAAATATCTAAACCCCTCAAGCACTTTAAAGAGGGGTGAACTTGGAGGTTCCCTTGTAATATATCCAGATTGACCTCAGTACAGTGTCTCACTCTGTGGCCTAGAATCAATTCCATGTTTGCCATTTTGGAGTGCTGTGCAGAGAGGTATTTCTCTAACTGGAAAGAGTCGGACGGACAGCATTCACACAATAAGATTTATTTCTGCAGAAAGAGTACAGTGTATTAATGCTAAAATACACACACTAAAGACAGTTGCAGCTGTACTGGAAATAAGGGAAGCATTTGAGTCATTTTTATACATACAGTAGATAAATTGGTGTAGCATGGTTTAACCATTAAATATGGCTATAACACGGTTTAACGGCTTCTGTTTGGTTCTTAGAAAAACAGAATATCATGTTGCAATGCAGGATATATTTTGAGGAATTGAGATATAAGATTGAGATATAATTTGTTTTTAAACCACATTGTGAAATAGCTACAAATCAGGAACTTCACTGTTGTGAACTTATTTCTCCTTCTGCATTTTTCCATTGTAGTATATTTACATAATGCAGAAGTTGTACTTTTTGCTTTCTGCATATTCAGTAATTTTGTGTTGAGCGCTACATAGGTAAAAGTAATGAAAACACACAAGGTTACATTCTCTTGTTTTCATCTAATCTAACAGTTTTCTTTATCTGTAGAAGAACGTATTGATCGATAGTCCCTGTTCCCTTCAACCCCTCCACTTTTTGGTCATTGTGAGAGACATGACCTTTAGGGCTATGCTAGAATAGCCCAGCAGTGTGGTCCTGTCCTGACATACTGCCTCCATTGGTGGTGCAGATGGCTGGGTCAGGGTTTGGAGAGGAATGTGTTCAGAGTCAAATGCCAGTGTCACTAGTAAGCGCTTCAACATGGCTATCTCTGACTGCAATATTGAAGTCATTGCTGAGAAGAAAAGGTTGAGGAGTTACCATTCTAGCAGTTATGAAGTTGGAAGCCTAACAGCTACTACTGGGACTGACGGTTAAGTTAAGTATATGATTGTGGTCACCAGAGGTGGACAATCCAGGGGTCAGAAAGTAAAAGTCCTGCCATGTATTTCATCCACCCCTGAACTCGGCCAGCTGATTTAACTCTACCTCCTGGCTGAAGAATGGTGCTCATTAGCAAATCCAGGTGACTGGAACACAATCCTGGGATGAACTTTTACTTTCTGAACCTGGATTTTCCACCTCTGGTGGCCACTGACCCATCCGATTATCAAGAGTCAGTATCTCAGATGCAGTGTCCTCCTGGAATATCTACTCTCACTTGGGTAGCCTTTGCTATTGCAGGGGGTACTTTGGCTCTGTACAGTTCCTTGCTCGCTGCAGCACCGTTAGAGCCAAATATTAACATCTGACTTAAGTCATATTTGTGAAAATGTAATTCCAAACAACACCAAAAAATCCTTAAATTCCTGCTCTACCATGGTTGTCTGCACTATCCTGATCTGATGGAGGATTATGGCAGTGATGGAAGTGCTCAGTGCATAAGCAATGTGAAAGACTGCCACTGAAACAGTTGAGTCTAGAGGTAATAAAATGTTGCCATTGTTTTTTTCACATTTTGGTTTCCTTCTCAGTTTGTATTTGCACTCTCCAGTTCTTGATAAGCAGTAAATGTTGTCTTTAGCTGTGGTTATTATGTTGGACATACAGTGGTGTGAAATATCCAAACCCCTCGAGCACTATAAAGAGGGGTGAACTTGGAGGTTCCTTTGTAATATAACCAGATTGAGCTTGGTTCAGTGTCTTGCTCTGTGGCATAGAATCAATCCAGAACATTCCAGTGCTTTGACTGATGTGGGGCTCAAATTAATTGCATATGGCTTAAGTCAGGTATGTAGAGTTACAGGGGGCAGGGTATCCCTGCCTTGTCATCTAGATGTGACTTCTTTGGTCAACCTCCTCTTGGTTGGCCCTAGCCAACTGGGTTAGTCGAACTGTTCTCAAGTACGATAACTGCACAGTTCTTGGGGTGAACTGCTGAATGAAAAGAAGCCACAGACGACTGGATACATTTTAATAAGTAGGTGGTGCTCTGGAAAAACTTGGGTTAATCAGTTGTTGCCATCTAGTGGACTTTTGCATGTCATTATCTGGCATTACATACTACTGAAAGATGTAGCCGTCCTATGCTGAGTGTGTACACCAGGGAAGGACAAGGAGGGTCGCATTTAAAACTTCTACTCTTAATTATTTAATTAGTGCAGTCATATTCATGATCTGACATTTAGCCTCATTTATTGATATGCCCATAGATGACAGCAGGTGTTTTTTTTAATGTATCAATATACAACATTGTACTGTGGTATAAATATACAAGTGCACTGATGCCCATGTACAGAACTCAATACTTATAATAACTGAGCCAAGTTATTTGGTAGAAACAATGAACTGCACATACACAGGACCTCCAGGAGCACAACTGCCACCCTTGCTTTAACACACAGAATATAAATTATGAATTTATTATTTTATATATTTTATTGTGTGCAATTTTAAAAGCTGTTTAGCATTTGAAATCACATTTGTGATAGACAAAGGGAAACATATTAGTATGACATATACAGTAGGACAACATTCTGGCTAGGCACAGGCTTTTAAGAGTAGTGACAGTAGAAATCACTGAACAGTATTTTGAATTTTGGATTCAATTTTTTCTGAAAGGCAGTGCTGGTTCTTATCTTTATTTTTATCAAACTTTGCACAGATAACACGTCCTCCTTCTTCATAACAGCAATAAACAGGGACTGCAGTGATTGCTTTCAGTTTCTCGTAAATTTGATCTTTTGTATTGCTGTTCCGGTCATAATGAAATAGTGAACTAAAAACTAATGCAATGTCTGTGTTTTTTAAATTATTGAGTAGATTAATGATATTGGCATGATGGTTATTGGACAGGCACTTTGCGAAACAAGGACTGAAATAAGTGTAGATAATTAGACATCCAGGGCTAATGTTTTGTTGTTCTAGTGCCATGAGGACTCTGTATTCAGAATGGTCAGTTGCTATTAATTGGTCATTTTGGTCATATATATGGTGAGGAAGCGCTGCAACAACATTGTCTTTGTTGTACACCTTTTCTTCAGCTAGAGTTTTCCTGATGTCTGTGAAGTCTGCAGGGATGTTGTTTCCCAGCTGTCCTTTCTCACAGTCGTCTTTTGAGAGCGGAAGAGTAATACTGTACTGTATGCCTCTAATGAGAAAAAGACAACATATAATATTATTTACATGTCGATTTCCACCTTGGAATCAGCCTGTTGAAACAGACTGTAACATTAAAGAAAAGGGGATTTGCACTTACGTAGCTTTCTTCCCAGTTGGTATTTTATTGTTTATCACTTCCATTTGTTGTATTAATGCCTGATGGTCAAACCTGGAGACATTATGACATGAAGGTTAATTGTAGATAAATAGCTATTAAAAACTATGCCATGTATTTTAAGGTTGTTTTGCCATTTGATATGCCAGAACCTCTGAGTTCACATCAATCCTCTGCAGAGGTTTCATCATGAATATGCTCAGAATGACTATTCAGTAGGCTACACATAAATGATATATTCAAACTACAGGTATGGTATACATATCACAGCTTCTTCCCAATGCATTATTAACCAATTAATCACAGTAATGTAAAATAAATATGCCGTATTTGCATTGGTAGAAGAAGTAGAGTGCCTCAACAGACCCTCACCTCTTGAACATTTCTGTCATAATTTTCTGAAGTTTATCTTCAGATAAAGCACTGTCCCCTCTGTCAGACAAGAGGGAAAGAGAGAGAAGCAGAAGAGCAATCTTCCAGATCCCGACACCAACCTGCACACACAGTACACTGGCTTAGACATCAGGCAGGCTCAGGGAGTAAAGACACCTGTACTGTATCAATGGGGTGACAGCATGTAAAATTTAAAAAGGTATCAGTACTCACCATGTTTGCCTCTCAAGGGGCATGCAAGTTGTAAATGTACTGAACACGTCTGTCCTGTGCCTGAGTGTCATATACACCTATATGCCTGTCTTAATATAGCTGCATTACGGAGAGGACACACCCCTGAAGGACAGGGATGAACTACATTAGAGACATTTGAGGGTGTTCCAGATAAATTGCTCAGAATGCTTATCATCTCAAAGATAATTTAAATTTCCAGGAATTTTCAGTCTGTGAACTGATAGCATTTAAATGTTTCTGTCAAGATGCCATTGGTCAATATTGCAATGGTTGGTTGCATGTCTGGTTGGTAAGGCAGTCATGCATAGTACTTTGTTTGCATTTTATATGTAAAACACCTACAGTACTTAGGTGGAATGGAAGTCTTTATCTTCTTTACCAGGCAGCTGCATCTGTTATCCTGTGCTCCTCATACTTTTCTTTCAAAGCATCGAGGTGTGGAAGAGATGGCCACAAAAATAACCTGGACAAAGGGCCACTTAATAGGTTATGGTAAACAGTGAAATTAGGGGCGATGGTTTAGGCTCATCAAGTCAAACTGTGGTCAGAAAGCATCCCTTGCGAACTATGACGTAACTTCCTATGCAGATCCCAATTCTCGCGCAGCCTCGATGTGAACTTCCTTTTCTGCTAGATCGCCATCATGGGTCGTATGCACGCTCCTGGGTAAGCTGGTGTATAAGACCGTAAACGGGGCATCCTCAGCATGTAGACAAAGAAAATTTTCTTCTGTAGGTTATACAGATGACAGTATAAGGCTGTGTGTCCGCAAATGAGAGAAGTGTCAGTTTGCCGCTTCATATCACGTTAAAAACCCGGATAGCTCAGCTCTTGATCAATGCATGGCCGCGTGCGCCAAACGAAAATGTTCTTTATGCGTTATTCTGATGTGAAACAGTATAATTTACCCAGCTTGCTTACAAACAGTTGTAACTAATTAAAGAAATGTGTTTTCTGCAACTGGATAAGCAAAATGAACCCATGGTTTTTTCCTGACATTACCTTAAACGCTTAACCTAAATTGAAGGCCGCATACCAATCAGCTCGCTAGCGCTTTCTTAATCTTAATGTCGATTAACGTTACAAACAACGTCACTGGGCTCTGCGTGAATATTCGCTTCTCGACCGGTTAGTTTGTTGCAAGCTTCCAATTCCTTCCATCCAGCAAAATCATTCTGAACAGCTTGTCGTGTTAAACAGTACATCTAAGTAACTGACTGGGCTTCAGGAAGTAGCTACCTGGTTTCCTAGTAAGTCACGTAGGTTACCAGCTAACGTTAGTTAACTAATCAAGCTTGACTTGTGTAACGTTAAGCTTTTTGTACGTCAGATGAGTTATACCTCTGGATTGACTAAGTTATAGCTAAGGTCATTAAATTGTTTTAGAACTTACATTGAGTTCACAGATTTGGTCAAAGTAGATAGCCAGCTATAATACTTGCAAGTCAGTTAGCACTTGCATGCAGGTCAGTCAGCACTTTCATTCCAGTGAAGTCAATAATTTTTGCCTGATAACTCGTGAATAATGCGCTTGTTTGTCATCTGTTACGCAGAAAGGGCTTGTCCCAGTCGGCGTTGCCGTACAGGCGTAGTGTCCCCACGGTGAGTATTGGTAAATAGCACTATTAGCTGTATTACACATGTTTAATGTTGCCCAGTTTTTCTTTGGCTCTGAGAATATTATATGAAGATTCATAATGTATTGTTTTTCTGTCATAGTGGTTGAAACTGACATCTGATGACGTCAAAGAACAGATCTTCAAACTGGCCAAGAAGGGTCTGACCCCCTCTCAGATCGGTAAGATTCTGTCAGCTGTCAAGGACTTCTGTACATTTCCATTGAAGGCTTGTAGTTTATATTCTTTCAGTTTGACTTGCTGCTATACATTTGCTTTGAATTAACGAATTAAGTGTCCTGTTAGTTCTTTCCTAAAATCGGAAGGCCCATTCTTTACACCCTAAAGGGAATGAACTCTTGCTTTGACTTTCTGAATTGGCATGTATGAATCGCATTATAGTGTTCCAGTGTCAAGTTTCAACTCCTGACACCTTCATTGTCACTAATTATGCATCAGCCTTTTATTTAAATGTACAATGTTTTTGATTGTGATACAGCAGTGTTTAGCCCACAGTGCACCTGAGGTCTGTTTCTGTATGTGAATTACCCCTGTGCAGTTAAATGTCATGGTGCCACATTAGATGTTTTAGTGTTGGTTAGCTTCTTTGCATTTTCTTTTAAGTAGTTTTTTTTTCATATCCTAAAGTCAGTTTCTGATTTTCTTATGGTTTTTATTTTGTGTAGGATTTTTGCTCTGATAAGAGCTTGAGGCTGTGATTAATGGTGCCAGAAATAATATTTGCAGTTTATCAGTGATCAAAGCACTTTTTGATATCCTATTAATTTATTAATCTTATTTCAACACTAAATATTACACAAGTAAGGCCACTGTTAAACATTTGCACAGGTTTGTATTTGCGTGCTTTGACTATATATATGTATATGTATGCATATAGATGTTGCACATTTGGACTCGCTGATTTGTTTTCTTCTGATTGGTTAATAAATGCCAGTGACAGTCCCACCCATTATGGGGTTCATGAAACCCCTCTCCCAACTCTCTTGACAACTGATGGATCTAATTTTGGGGAGCACTCACTTTTACACTGTGCGTTATCTGTGCTCCAGGTGTGATCCTGAGGGACTCCCATGGTGTCGCCCAGGTGCGTTTTGTCACCGGCAACAAAATCCTGAGGATCCTCAAGTCCAAGGGCCTGGCCCCAGACCTGCCCGAGGACCTGTACCACCTGATCAAGAAGGCCGTCGCCGTGAGGAAGCACCTGGAAAGGAACAGAAAGGTCACATGATCTGAACGCACCGAGCGCTCGCTTCGTCAGTGTGCCGCTTCGAGAAGCAGGCCCGACGCGGACGGCCCGCGAGGCCGCCCTCGCGCGGCTCTGTCCGTGTGGCGTATGGGAGCGTAGCACACGCCGTGACGCGCAGTCCCGTTCCACGACGTTGGACAGCAAGCTTGTCCCCGGCCCTCAGGGCTGGTGAGGACAGCGTCCTGTATATTCCTACACCTTCCCAGAGCCTTGGGGCCGTGACTGGGGAGGAAAACCATGCAGAGCACAAATTCATAGCAAGATAATAAACCAATGCAGGACATGCCATGTCATACTTCAAAGTTTTGAAGTATCGAATCACAGTGAGGGTGTCTGTAGCCCCTGAACAATGCTTATTGACAGTTGTTATACATGCATGCATACCCTTCTGTACTTTTTCAGGGTAGTGCATTTTCTGATTATTTGTACTTTATTCCTCTAATATCAGTAATGATTTCGAATTTAAGTTAATGTTTAATTTATTTTAATTTGTTTGTGATCAATGGTTTTTACTTTTCCTTTTCCTCTACCAACAATTAGGTCCTCTGGTGTCCATGAAGGGTGCTATACAATAAGACTAATTATCTTGCGTGTTATATCCCTAGCGGAGGAAGTTGACCTAGAGAGCAGTGTTTGAATCTGTTATAAATGGGGACATCAGAATTTGGAATTCATGTCTGTTTCCTGTCCTTTATTGGTTTTTGTGCAGGACAAGGATGCCAAATTCCGTCTGATTCTGATCGAAAGCAGAATCCACAGACTGGCCCGTTACTACAAGACCAAGAGAGTACTCCCACCCAACTGGAAGTAGTACGTATTGCAACATTTATTTCTGTTCTTGCTGTACGCGTGTTCTTCTGGTGCATTCACCTATTATTCAGTGAACTCGTACGATCTATGCCTGTATCTGTTAACATGATTTGGTTGTCAGTTTGGTATGTAATACATTGAATTCCCAAAATGTTTACAGTACAGTGCGCTACGATAAGCTCGCCAGGCAGCACATTTCATTGTCCCATTCTTGCCTTGTAAGAAGTGAGATATTTCTGATGTGCCAGACCAAATTTGGAGGTAAATTAGCAGAGTGGCTGTGCTGTGCCAACCCTGCCAGTCCCCTTCAGACAATGTTCACAACACACCTTATCATGCCCTGATGAGCACCAGTGTCATTTAGGGGTACTTCAGTTTTAGTTACCGTCAAAAACAAGCTTTTCTCCATCACCACCAAGCGTGTGCATGTGCGTGCATGCATGATTTCTGAGGCTTACTGTACATAGATGTTAACATTTTGCTTCCCTCATGCAGGGAATTTTGTGGTATTGTAAACCACTTAAGGGTATGACAAAGCAGTACTGTTATATGCACTATGTCAAGTTATAATACAAGATAAGGCACTTGTGGATATATGTCTAGTTTGGCTGAACTGACTCATTTGCATACCTGTGTGGATTCTGTTATCCTAAAGTACTATAAGTTTATCAGAGGTGCATAATGAGTTTTTATAATCGGGGTGTGTACGTGCATTGATGGGTTTCCTAGATGGCCATTCGAGACAACCTGTACAGCCGAGTGGGGCCATGTCAGGAAGTGTTCATAGTGTGGATTATATGCTGTTACCTTAACTAGTTAAGTTGCCCTGCACCTTTTGACTGATTTACATCTGTTTTTGATCCACAGCGAATCCTCCACTGCCTCTGCTCTGGTGGCATAAGTTTCTTCGCTTTTTGGACAAATAAAAGACTTTTGGAAGGAGTACTCGTGTGTCCTGTGTGGTGTATTCTGGGTATAGTAGAGGCCATCTAACTGGTTCGGCACGGTTATCACTGTCATCCAGAACCTTCAAGGGCAATAGTGGCATGATACAGAAAGTGCTTATTATAAGGGCTACAAAGGAATTATGGGTACAGAACAGGAACTAGCATTGAATAAGGAGCAATTCCTTAGTAAGTTCCTTGCCACTTAAGCATGTTGGGGATCATAAACCAGTTTCACTGCCAAATGCATAATTGTTTTTAGGCATATGGTTAATGCAAAGGCATATCCAGCATCTGCAACTGATGGACCTTGTACATACAAGCAAGTTCTCCCCAGGATGCACCTCAATTCTTTAAAGACTTCAAAGAATGTTCTGTGCAAATTCCAGTTTTATGCATGCTAGAGCTCTTGGTATATGTCATGCCCTGTGCTTACTGCTTGGGTCGCATTAGTGATAATTTCCCTGTATACGTGTGGAGTCGGGAATTTGCGTGTTCTCCCCATGTCATTGTGGGTTTCCTCCCCCATCCAAAGACACGCAGGTTATGCTGATTGTGTTCTCTAAACTGCCCGTAGGTATGAATGTGTGAGTGAATGGCATGTGCCCTGTCATGAATTGGTGACATGTCCAGAGAGTATTTCTGCCTCTCGCCCAATGCATGCTGGAATAGGCTCCAAGCCCCCCTGCAACCCTTACCAGGAATAAGTGGGTTGGAGGATTGGAGGATACCCTATCAGCTTGTCACAGTAATTATAATGTTAAAATGTTAATGTATAAATTTTAAAATTCTAGGCAATTGCTTTGAATGTTAACAAACCAGCAAATGCTATGTTAAATTCCCATCCTGGCTCTCAACCTTCCATCTAATCATCCCCTGGCTAACTAAAAAATTGTTCTCACTCTCCAACTGAAAAGTGATGCGAGTCATCAGAAGTGCTCTACATAAATTCAGCAAACAATGACTACAGCCCTCAAAGACTGGAGTCACACACTACTGCAGAGTTCAACCTCTGCCATTGATGAGGGTTCAGAAACAAAATATCACAATGAATTGCCCGAAGTGATAATGTGCGTGCCAGTGAATTGTGAGACTGCTTTCTTCCTGGCCTGACACATGGAAGGTGGTTCACTGACATTTTCTTTGCCAGTGAATTAAATCATTGGGGCAGTAAAGGATTAATAAGTGGTTGCAGTGAGTAAACACATTTTTGACCTGTATACAGGAGCAAATCCTCACTCATAGGAACAATGAAGGCTTTGGCTTTCATAGTTAAAGCAGTGTGCGCTCATCTCTCTCATAGCTACTTCTAGAGCACTTAGTCATTGATGATTATCAATGTGTATTCATTTGTCACTGTGGCTCTCGTGCATGGTAATACATTTTATTACTATGTAGTTTGGCGTGATAATACTGTTTCAAGTACTGCTGTTCATCACTGAATAGGCGCAAGTTGTTTTCTACAAATTCTGTTCTACAAACAGTCCTGTTTCACTTTCTAATAGTGCACTTGTGTTCTAGACCAGAGGTCCCCAACTCCTGATGAGCCACAGGGTTTCATTTAGTCTTTAAATCAGCTAGTTTTAAAACTAGTTTTAACTGTAGAAACCTGGTGCAGTAGGTTTATTATGTAATAAACTACTTTAATTGGTGTTCTGCTAAGTGATATCAAAAATCAGCTCACCCTGATGTTTCCTAGGACCAAGGGTGGGGACCCCTGTTTCTACGCAAACCAATAGTAACATCAACAGTTACAACTGCAATATGTGCTTTCTATCACAAGAGGTCAGTATTTAACTAATATTAAGCTTTGGAGTTGCCTCCCCGAACGATCAAACCACTCTAAAAAAATTTTGCATGTAACAAATGACCAGTATAACTTGGCAGTAGTCATAATGTAAATGATGGCGACAAAGGTTAGAATGAGATTAACTGTCATATTAGAGTCATAATTTATAATGCTCATACATTTCATCCATCCATTCTTAAATGGATTGTACTGAAAAACATGCTAACTGCACATCCCTCTGGATAAGTTTCTTAAATGCAATTTAATACTAGCTTCCATCTTTGGTTTTGTTGTTCTTTGGGTGCGATGGAAACTAAGAACGGTAATGGTAAACAAATTGCATCTACTTCAAACATTTTTCATCGGACCCCTGTATTTGATTAGAAAATTAGATTGCATCATGTAAATTAGATCTGGTGGCAAAGGAATGAGAGTAAGTTAATGAATAAAAATAAATAAAAATGTATATATATATATATATATATATGTATATATATATATATATATATATTATATATATATATATTCCACACACAAGGCACAGACTGCGCGCTCCTCTCGTAGCTGGATCTTAATTATTTCTCCCAGTGGTGTCATTAGATATAGAGGCTATATCTCTGTAATTACGTGAGGGCTACTTTTATTTCTCAGCCGAGCTCTGGGTCTCCTGCTCAGATGAGAAGGGAGCAGGAGTTAAAGGGAGGTCACCTGGCAAGCCAGCACAAATGAATAGGTAATTATTCAAAGGCCCCCCCGTGTTCAGTTTGTGTTGCAGCATGGCTAGGCTACATCTCTTCACGATCTGAGGATGCCATTCAGCTGCAATACCAGAGCTGACAACAGGGTCTTGGCCTGAATCGTGTATGGTTCCCTGAAGTCTGATCATTAGAGAGAGCCAATTAATGCTTTTGTGAATATCCATAGATGTCATACATGCCTAATACTGGAAAAGAGCTGTATACAGTACCGTTGTCCAAACGCTTTAAACCCAGATATGGCTTTTCATTTATGAAAATCTCTTACTGGGCTGCTGAGTGTCTAATTAAGGTGAAGTTTCTCAGACTGCCTGGTGAATTCATTGTTATGCAAGTGGTTCAAGAGAGCAAGGGCATGCATTATTTACTCTTCATTAACATAACAGACAATGGAGGAGCCTGTGACCGAAAGGACGGAGAGAGGGAGGGAGAGAGTGAAGGAGAGAAAGAGGAGAGAGTGCTTGTTTGTGTGAGGTGGTGGCGCTGTTTTAAAGTCTGGACCTTTCAGGAGAGCACTGTAACTGACGCAGCTCTCAGAGAGTAGACTGACTTGCCAGTGCTTCTGGGTCAGAGGCCAGCGACAAGTCTGTATGTGGACGCCGGTGTCTGCAGTAAAACTTTTGATGCCCGTGGTTGTTTATTCAAACATGTAGAAGCCGTTAAAACTGTCAATTCAAAAGCATAAAAAACGTTGATGTCTTTTAATTTTTTTTTTCTCTGTATGTGACACAAATTAGGAGGGTTTAAATTCTGCAGCATTCGTTGTTTTTGATCTGTTTCGGGCAGCAGTTTTCATGAAAAATGGCTTCAGCTCAATACGCCCCTCAGGTGCCCCTCCATCCCAACCTTTAACCCCACCCCCGATGTGCAGTGTTCTGAACAGGGCAGATCTGACATGTTCAGTCAAGCATCCTATCCCACAAGGCACTGCTCTCTCTTTTTTTTCTTTTTTTTTTGCTGTGCGCTAATTAGCGATAGCTGAAAATCAGATTAATTCAAAGGTCATTCAGGTGAGCTGGATGGGGCTGAAGGGCTACATTAATGCATTCATATTAAGCTTTCATTGTTCCTTAGCATAGGCCTGTGTTAGTGAAGCTGATTTTCTTGGGGTTTTTTTCTCTAAACTTGCTGTGTCAGCTTAATCTGCTTTAATGAAAGGAAATAGGCCTTCAGTTTCATTTGCTGCTTACAGTTAGCATGTTTGGGGATTAATGATAATCAAACAAATAACTTACTTGGAAGATAATGGAATATTCTGTTCTCTGAGCAGCACAAAAATGTACATCAAAAGGGAGATATAATAAACAAACCATGAACTGTGGCACGTTAGATAAACCCTGCTGCATGATGGGTAATGCATATCAAGAGGATCCGGTCAAAGAGGACTTGTCAGTCTGTTGGAGTGTTTGCTGTCTCCTGGCTGGCTTTTAATCCTGCTAATGGTTCCTCTTACCCTCTGTGTCAGATCAGTTTGCCTTCAGAAGAACAGGTTTTCAGTAAAAACTCTGGATGGCTGACGGATGTTTGTTTGAAGAGACATGTAGATCTCTGCACACCTATAAGGAAAGACACTTGGCATCAAACCTCACAGGGGGAAATTCATGCTTCTTTTCTGCAAAGGATTGGTTGATGAAATATTTATACTGTGGCTAGCAGTTTGATGTTCCCAGCTGACAAGAGGTACCAGTGGGAGTTGTTTTTCTGTGAATAATAGAAAGTGGTAACATCTCCTCTAGCCTCCTCCTACTGATATAATGATCATGTACAATAAATGATTTTGTTATATTTTTAACCCCAGGCAATTGGCAAAAAAAAAAAAACTATAGGACCAAAATTTACATATACTGAAATTGTACTGAAGTGTCTTTTCTGGACACAATGTATATATTGTTGTACTTTTATTTTTACACTGTTTTCATTTTAGACTGTAATACTGGCTGTTGTATGCTATATTATTAATGTCCTTGTTTCTGCTGTCATGTATTTAATGCTTTGTGCATCGTAGATTTAAAAAGCAAACATTGTCTAGCCAAATTAACTTATAAATTAATAACGTTGAATGGATAATGACGTTATTTAAATATTCAAATGTTGTTATTGTCAATTAAAGTAGGAGGACTCAGAATACAGCATTGTACGGTGGTGAATGGATAAATTGCGTCGACACACAGGATTCAGCAGGATGCGAAGAGGGAAAGAGGGAGAAATGCACAGCAAATGGTGCATTAAATGCGCCATGAGGCAGCAGGTGGGTGCTGACGAAGCCTCTTCCTTCGGGGCTGTCCATGACGCAGCGTCTTTCCTCCCGCGCGTACGAAAACGCGCCACGGCTCGGCCTGCCCCGCAGCAGGAGGGGGGAGCGCGTGTGTCCCTGCGCTGTGCTGCGCTGCGCCGCGGCGCGAGCATCGTTACCATGCGCCGCACGTCTTGGTCCCGGACGCTCTCTGTCCCGCGGGCCAGGCTGCAAAATGGCAGGCGGTGGCTGTGAATTTAGAGACGACGGAGTCACGGCACCGGTGGATCGTTGTGAGTGAGCGTGCCAATGTACAATAAAGGCGATACGACAGCACTCCCCTAGAGCCGGACATAGGTGGTGATTATTTCCCTGTACTTGACACCAGCGGTGTATACTTCTCGCGCAGTTGACGTATGCAGAATGCGGGTGCATGACTGACCAAAGTAACTGCTGTTGAGATGTTGAGACAGACCCAGGAAAATCAACCCCTTCCTCCCCAAGTTACACGACGGCTAACTGTAAGCTACTGGCAGCACTGACACATTCAGGGTTAGTGCATCACTGCACTGGAAACTTGTACTTTAACAGAATGAGCCACCTGGCAACCCCTTTAAGGGGGGGGGGTTTAACAGACAGGCAAGATCCCCAGGCCTACTGCACCCTCTCTCTGTCACTGTGAATGGCTTTGCTTGCCTTTAGGTTAGGTCTGTCACACCAGGGGCCTATTTTGTTGTTTTTTTCAGTCACTCAGAATGTCCACTGATCCACTGAAAGCCAGTGGTTCTTGACCCAGTCTTTCTGAGAAGGATGTCAAAAAAAACAAGTGGTCCTCAGAGTTTTACACACCAACCCTTTCCAGTGAAATACTGGTACCTTATGAGCTATGTTCTCATCCACAGAATATGTGAAGAATCACTGCTCATGGAGTAATTATTATTATTTTTTTTTACTTAGTGTGATGATGGGGGTGAAAATATGATGTCTCTACAGAACATAAAGTTTTATTTGATTGATTGGTTTGGGATGGAAAATGCATGTGATGGAGCATTACAGTAATTTTTATCCAGCATTATCAGACCTTTAGTTTCCCTGTGTTTTTACGTGCAGAACTAGACAGGGATAAAGATTTGGCTCCCACACACCTTATCTTTATTCTATGACCTCATTCTCCTGAGCAGAATGTCCAGCCAGCGTGCTGTTTCTATAGTTACCTCCAGCGCCATGTTTTCCTCCACAGAGCATGCAAGGAATCCATCACTGCTTGTGCTGGCGATACAAAAGCGCACAATCGCTGGGCCCACGGCGATGAAAGCACAGGAGGAGGGCAGCAGGGCGAAGGATGGAGAGCCAGCAGGGGTGCATTTAAGGACAAGCTTCGGGGAAAATCTGGCTGCATCACAGAACCGTTTTTAGTTTTTAAAAATCTCTTCACATCTTTTTTTAGACACTCTTTGAAGTCAGGTGGCAGGTGCCAGGGGGGCATAAAGCTTGCAGAATGCTAACAGGAAACAGACACCTGACGCAGATTTTTCCAGCGCCAACCTGAATCACTGAGAGCACGCCTTAAATCGTAAATTATGTTGAGGTGTGCCAGGACAATGCTGTCAGATGCTCCGCCTGCTTCCCCCTAATTTGGCATGCCCAGACATGCTCATGCTGCAAGCCGACCTATTGTAAATTTGGGAGGGCCAAAGACAAGCATGTGTGATATTGCCCTTGTTTCTTTTCACTCTGTGATCAACAAAACGAGCTCACACAGACATGAGCCAGAGGACACTAAGTTCATGTACAGCCCAACAGAGGGCGCATTGAGGGTTGCTTTAGCACGATGAGACCTCTTCATCCCAGCTGGCTGGAAGCCTCCCAGAGTAACACTAGCAGAGCTATATGGAACTGCCATCCAGTCAGCACTGGATTAGATACCAGACTGCAGGGCTCATGCATGTACTGAATCAGGGGCTTTACAGGATGAGCCACCAAAAGCCCTGAGAGCCCACTTTTATGAACTGCTTCCTTTTTCATGAGAAACACGTTTGCTTCACATTAGAGAGTCCCTACGCCAGAATATAACAGCACACACAGACACAGTTAAGATAATTTATAGGAGAGTCAAAGGAATACTACACAGGATTTTTACCTTGAACATGTTAAGTAAAATCATTTGGATACACTTTGCAGTCTGCAGTTGCAGCTGGTTGCTTATTCAAATGTCAAATTGAGATATGATTGAGATAATTAATTAAGAGCAAAAGTTGGCAGAAAATCCTGAAATGGATCAGCCCTTGGTGTGCACCTGATAGAAGGTAATGTTTCCCAAACTCGACCCTGTGTATGCTGTTTTTTCGTTATAATCACAGTTGGAATCCCCAAATTTTAACAAGCTGTTATTTTTTCTTGAATAGGTGCTTTTCATGTTTACCCTTTTCAGAAATAGCGATGCATGACTTGAAGAATAGAAATCCCATGTTCTCATTCCGCTTACTCTAAACAATGACATAAAATGAGGTAACAGATTTTTTTTTTAACAGATCAAATTAAAGACTGAGGCCAATCAAAGGTTTCCTAATAAGCTTGTTGAACAAATGTGTTTGAGTTCTTCCATGATTTTTTCCCCTTAAACTTAACGGGTTGCAGGTTTTGGCATGTTATCCTTTGCTTTTTCTTTGGATTTTTCATTATCTACCAAATGGTTGGTTTTAGTGGCCATGCGTGTCCACGCTTTCCAATTTGGAGCGTATTGATTCACCTCAGTGTATACTGTAGTATGTGGTATTCCAGGATTAAATGGCAATGCCGTGTCCTTTCGTGGAACTAGCGTGTGATTCACCTGAATGTTGTCTTTTTAGGTTTTGGGCGTTGAAGGTTAAATCCGCCCTATGCATTCCATACGTCAAACTCTTGTTGCAAGTCCTTTGTCTCGGTGGATGGCGGCAAACAAAGCATTTTATCGTGCCTCGAACCCTACCCATTATGTCGCCAATGCTCATTGAACTTCCTTCACTTTCTGTCTTCTGTTTCCCCACATTTTCTGTCGGCTAAAAAAACTACGGCAAGCGCTGTAGTTTCTCCGAAGTTTGGTTTTCCCCTTTAATTACTGTGCAGCTCTATTGGCGATTATTGGGCTATGTCTGCTTCCCTGGAGACTCCACAGAGGGGAGCATGAAGTCGTACTTCAGACCGGGATCATGGCGGCTCCTCTCGGGCGGGACACTCTACCTGATCACTGGTCTTACGGAGTCTGCAATGATGGAAGAGTTTTTTTCATAAAGTGAGCACGCATTGTATTTCCAGATTTTGAACGCTGTCGCTATTGATTACTGCTGAGTGGGAATTGACGCGTTTCTTTTTCTCCGTAGCTAACAGGTGTTTGTTTTTTTTTCTTTCAGTGATGAAACTCTCTATACGACTTGGCTCCATCCCCGTACGGGTGAACCTGTCAACTCTGGGCACATGATACGGTCAGGTATGCATATCTTAATGAATTGTAAAAGAAAAAAGTATGTGTGTTTAAAACAGTTGTGTGTTTGTTTTTGTAAACAGACATTAATTAGTTTGGTTGATATAATGATTGAGTTTCCGGATCAGAAACCATGGCGATACATACAACATTTCGTCCTTTTTGTTTGATTTTTCACCGTAGATTTACCACGGGGGTGGGAAGAAGGGTTCACAGATGAGGGGGCAAGCTACTTCATAAAGTAAGTAACCAGGGCATTCTTTGTATTGAGAGTTGCATTGTGTAGCCTATGAATTGCAAGAATTATTCAACCCTGCCACAAAGCGCAGGTTCCAGTCTGCAGTGGGTCATCAGGCTGAATGTGGTTCTTGTACGTAGCCTACAGTAATTCTCCCGCGGCGCTTTAGTTAGTAGTTCGGTTGCCTTGTAATTATTTAAAGTTTCACGTCTTCAGTTTGAAGTTGATGAAGTCCATAGATGTTGCGCGGCAATAATTTCGGCCTTCAAGCTGTTTTGGCTGCTTGTGTCACTTATGGTCCAAAGTCTGGAATTTCTATATGTTGGCTAGCTCGTGAAACCTACATGTAGGCTATGATTTTATGGAAATTTAGTTTTAATACGCAATGGCTGCCTATTTCTTTGGTTATTGTCTTATTCTTCTTTTACAAAGGTCTGCTTTGCGTGTTCAGATACTCTTGTTTCAGAGAAAAGTTGCTGGACAGCTCTCGTTGTAACAACTCTCGTCACCGCTCTTGGTTACTGTATCTTTGTAATGACGTTTACATTTATCGGGCGCGTATTTTTTACAGTCTCTGGTTCCAGTCCACCGATTTATGTTGGTTCCCTCTTGGCGGTAGATATGGTTTTAACGCGTACACTCAATAGTTACATTTTACATTTGCCTCGAGGACTCGAGTTAATTTAACTACGCTTGCAAAGTATGCGTCTAAAAGTGAAACCAACGTCCTTTTACTGACTTGAGATTTTGATTTGAGAGGATATTGATTCATTCACAACTACTTTTCCTTCGTATATTTTGGTGAATTACTCAGCGCTGAGTGTACCAGTCATGGTGCTCGTTTAAAATTTAGCGCAGTTTTATTGGCTTGTGAGTTAATAAATTAATTTATTTGAACGTAGTTTCACTTTTGAACTGTGACATTGCCAACCACAACACTGGAAAATAACTTTGGAATGATTTGGAGGATTACCATGGCACTGTTGAAACTCTATACTATCATGTGTTGGACCCCATTTCATTCAAAATTACCAAGCTCTTCCAGAATATCTATTGGCTAAATTGTGTGGTTAGTGTTGGGTTTTTTTTTTTCAAACTCAGCCCCCACCATTTTGGCTGTAGAGTGTGTGCTTAAGTGTAAATACTGTGGTAAATTCCTTTAAGGGGTAAGCCTTCCAAACTCCTGCCAGAAACTTTCAGTTATGTTTATTATTCAGCCAAGCATTGTTGATGGCCTCTCTGGTGAAGTCTGAGTACCATGCTGTGCTTTACAAGCCAGTATTTTTCCTGTGTTTGATTAGCTTTAGACTATGTACAGTATCTGCTGTAAAAAGTGACATGGATCACCTGTGAAACACACAGGAGAGAGTCAGCCTTTCCTCCCATGAGGCCCAAATTAGCTCTATGGTGGGGCTGTCTTTCAAGGCCCTGGGACAAAGGAATGTTGAAAGTGATTGAGAGCACACCCCGAGTGTTCAGAGGAAGGTAGCACTACAGACTCTAGATAGTGGGGCTTGAAATGATAAAGTAGATCTTGTATTTATAAGGTGGGGCTTGGGTTTAGAACGTGGGGCTTTGATTTAGAAAGTGGGGCTTTGATTTAGAAAGCGAGCCTTATATTTTTAAAAGTTGGGCTGGCGTTCACCAACTGAGTGTAACTATAGCTATTTTGTTAAAAATGTTTTTACTGGTAAGATCGAGCCCTAGTTTTTAAATTCCCAGAGGTTAACTCAGCTTGTGTATCCCTTCCACTAGCCTAAGTCACATTGACTTCTCCTGCCCAAAGAATAAAATGGACGCTAAAACTCCACCTGCTGCCCTCTCACTAATGACCTTAAATCAAAAACCTCCTGCTACTTCTAGAATGCTACCCCACCTGCTTCTCCTAGGGAACGACAGTGCACATAGAAGGATTTCTCCACTATAACAGGTCAGAGGGTAAGGATTTGACCAGAGGACTGAGCCAGCTTTTTAGCTAAGTCAGACATCATCACATGAGAGCCTTTAAAATTATTTTTTTTTTTTAAAGTCTAACAGCAGGGTCCTGCAAGCCATAACTTCATTACAAAAGCCGTCAGTCAATATTATATGCTGGTGCCCCATGACGATGCACCTTAGCAATTACCTTCCCCATTTACCCATGTAATTCTGCCTATGAATGGCTGTGGCTGTGGCTTGTCCCACTGTGGTTCTGTTCACTCCTGGTGCTATGCTAGCTCTTACCGCTGTCCACTTTGCAGGATCCTTACCTGTTCTGTTAGCCGTGTTTGGCAGGCCTTGTGCATCACGAGCGCCACAGGCAGAGAATGGGCTACCTGGAGTGGTCATGTGATGTATTTACCATTTATTTTCCTTTCTGACTTGCATGACCAGAATTTGCATGGTGACCATTGGGCCAGACTCACAGCCTGTCATCTTCCGTGTTTTCTTTATGAACAACATGTTTGCCTTGACTAAATGTTTGCAAGAACCGGTTTTTTTGCTTGGCTTGTGTCTTGCAGCGACAAGACACAAGTTTGGATTGTGGCTGGTGGGCCCCACTCAGGTCCCCTCAGAATGTACAGAACTCATGATGCTAATGCTAGCGTACACTGCTGGCTCAATTTAAACCGCAAAGATAAATCCATGCATACAGTGTGACGGCCAGCCCAGAGACGTGCTGGGATGCCCAGCAGCTGGTTGTCTGTTGTCTGAACTGTAAATCTGCTGAAGTAGGCACTGCCCCCTCCTGTACAGTTACTCTGTACAGCCTCAGACTGAAGATGGCCCTCTGAGCTCTACTCCCATGTGCTTGACCACCCACTTCCCATTGCTACTGGTCACCTGAATTGGCCCCTGGTGCTTGTTATGTGCTCTTCTGTCTGTGTGTGTGACCTATAGGCCTCCATTACACAAATACCCCAGACAGTGTGCGGTGAGCAGAGCTCCTGTTTTAAATATGGGGCCTTGAGTGAGGATGTCTGTGGGTGAACAAGTTTGAGTGGGCTCTCTGAGGGTGGGTGAGTCTGCACTCTGTCTGTGGGTGAGTAAGTGGAGCTCTGTCTGTGGATGAGTAAGTGGAACTCTGTCTCTGGGTGAGTGGAGCTCTGTCCGTGGGTGAGTAAATGGAGCTCTGTCAGTGTGTGAGTAAGTAGAACTCTGTCTGTGGATAAGTGGGACTCTGGCTGAATGTAACTGTAATTCTGTCTGGGTGAGTGAGTGTGTAAATTAAGCATTCTCTCTGCAGTTGGGTGAGTTTGAAGGATCCACTTGGCATGTAACATAATCCTGGTACATGGAGAGCAGACAGGCAACCCAGTCAGAAATTCAAGCTCAGAGGTAAAAGTAGTTTGTTTGAAAACAACTTGGGATAAAAAATTTATTTCAGTCGGAACATTTAAAGCACTGCTGCTTCTAACTGTCTTTGTCAGGTAAATTAGAAACAACAATATGAGTTGAATTACTTTGAAAAGTGAGGAACAGATTTGGAACTGGATGACATTTTGGCCCAAGAACCAGTGGCTCTTCACCAAAAAAGGGCAGCTTCAGTGGAATCAGAACAGCGAAGTACTGGCAATGAGACTGGCCAGACTGGATTGTTCAGGAGTATTGAGTTAGGCCAGTCGGGTCGAAAGGACACGTTCAGGGATGCCTCCGGTGACGTGTTCACTGCAGTGAGAGATCACTGTCCTCACTCATTAAGTTATAGATGATGCATTTTTAAATGTAATAATACAGCCACCTCCAATTGACTGGGAAGGCTGGTGCATGTTTCTCATTCATAGTTTTTGTTGCTTTATGATGGTTTAAATATCCTTTAGTTGACCTTAATGTGAGTGTCATTAATTATGCACATGCTAGTTCATGTGCCAGTGAGCCCTTTTATAAAAGCTATGGCTCCTTTATTTTAGAGAGGCAGTTGGTATTTGACAGGCTTATTACAGTAATGAATTAATACAACTTGGGGGCCTTGAATTTTGAGGCGTGACATGCCAAAATGCGTATAGTCCTACATTTGCTCTGCTGGTGGAAATGTGTTCATAAGAGGCCTGCGCCGTGAACACTGGATGAAACCCGATCGGACCACTCTCTTTGTGGTAGGAGTATGGAAGGAATGTCAGAACTGAGGCTGGGGGGGGGGGATGTTGATTATGAGATTTGGTAGCAGTCTTCCCAGCCAAGTATAAATAATGAAAAGCGAAATGAAGAAAATAAACTGAAAAAGCAGGCTGAAGAAACATTTTCTGACTTTGTATTGAAAACCATTCGTCTTCTCGTAGTGCTGATGCATGAATGAACTAGGGGCAATGGAGGTCCTGAAGACTGAGGCTAGATTCGATACAAAGCCATTTGCAGTACAGTTTCATAGATCTCTGCTTGACTTAGTCATAGCTACATGTACCTTGATGTTGAAGGTAGTGTTCACATTACCATTTTGTAAATTGCTGTAATTGTCAGTGTGCTTGGAGATGCAGAAAATACTATCAGTGCCGATGTATTTGTCCTAATTTGGATTACCAAATCATATTCATAGGCCCATGTAATCACTGCAACACCCAATAGATATCAGTTGTGATGTTTTTTTTTTTTCCAGGAAGAATTTCATGGAGCCTCTTAAGTTTGGACGTTTAGTATTGCATCAGGTGTAATTAAAGTAAAAAATACCAAAAGGCAATATACCAAATGGTGCCAATGATCCTTATTGCATTCTATAATTAGCATTGCGCTATATCTCCCAGCCCTAATTGAGACGCGGGACTGTCCCAGATGTTGCTGTAAAGCATCTATTCATTTAGCCAACACCCTTTATGCAGTGCAACTCACAGTATAATCTACAGCAGAGTGACACAGGCAGAGCAGTACTCAAGACAGCGTCATCTAGTAAACAGTACTGTAATAAAGCCGTCGTCATGCGCAAGCGCCTCGACGACAGGGACAAATGAACACACGTCGTTAGTGATGGTGCTGCAACATAAATCGGCCTATTCCTAATCGCCAGGACCTTGAACGCCATTCAGGGGAAATGGCGGCCCATAATGCACCGCACCTGAATGAGTTATGAACATTGATGCTCGTCCGTCCGTTGGCCCCACCTTCCTCGAGAGTCCTGCAGCCCTGCTTTGCATTTTAATAGCAGTGTCTTGGCCTGGGATTAATTTCCTTGGCCTGTGGAGCCAATGGCACGCCGTTACGCCCAGGTCCGCTGATGGTTAGATGGCTGGCATCGAAAGGGTGGGGCCTTAAAGGTCAGTGAAAATGATTTCGGGAATAGTGGCCACTGACACTTTTATGGCCAGCGACATGAACGGGGGCCATTGTGCCGTAGTGTCAGAGATCGGTGCACAACAGGGCATTTGCGGAGATGTATGAAGGGCTCTAAATGTCAGGAGAGCAGAATAAATCAGCTGTTTGTTGCCCCAAATGACTTTGAGGTTCCTGTTTTTGATTCTGCGCTCTGGCGGTGGACGTTGTCTCTCTGTCTTCTAAATGAAGATGGAGGTTCTGGGAGCCGAATGAAGAGCGCATGGATCAGCAAGCGCTGGATCCGGGACAGCGCTGGTCATGTAACGCTCCTCACAGAGCTGGACGTGTAACACTACTCACAGCGCTGGACATGTAACACTACTCACAGCGCTGGACATGTAACGCTACTCACAGCGCTGGACATGTAACGCTACTCACAGCGCTGGACATGTAACACTCCTCACAGAACTGGACATGTAACACTACTAAGCACTGGACATGTAACGCTACTCACAGAGCTGGACATGTAACCTACTCACAGACTGGACATGTAACGCTACTCACAGAACTGGACATGTAACGCTACTCACAGCACTGGAGTAACATCAGAGCATAACGCTCCTCACAGCGCTGGACATATAACGCTCCTCACAGGGCTGGACATGTAACGCTCCTCACAGAGCTGGACATGTAACGCTCCTCATAGGGCTGGACATGTAACGCTACTGACAGCGCTGGACATGTAATGCTACTCACAGCGCTGGACATGTAACGCTCCTCACAGAGCTGGACATGTAACGCTACTCACAGCGCTGGACATGTAACACTACTCACAGAGCTGGACATGTAACGCTCCTCACAGCGCTGGACATGTAACACTCCTCACAGCGCTGGACATGTAACGCTACTCACAGAGCTGGACATGTAACACTACTCACAGAGCTGGACATGTAACGCTACTCACAGCGCTGGACATGTAACGCTACTCACAGCGCTGGACATGTAACGCTCCTCACAGAGCTGGACATGTAACGCTACTCACAGCGCTGGACATGTAACGCTACTCACAGAGCTGGACATGTACTACCAGGCGGACATGTATGCTACTCACAGCGCTGGAATGTACTACTCACAGAGCTGGACATGTAACGCTACTCACAGCGCTGGACATGTAACGCTCCTCACAGAGCTGGACATGTAACGCTACTCACAGCGCTGGACATGTAACGCTACTCACAGAGCTGGAGGTTTAACCCTCGCATTGCAATGACATCATTGTGGCTTTATATCGATTGATAGTAAAGTCGGGGCTGAGGCTTGAACCGGTCACTTTATGGCCCAGCCTGGCGAATGCCTCTGTTGAGCCAATCAGGAGCCCTTGCTGATGTCATTTAAATGAAATTCATCTGCTAGCTTTAGCATTATAACCTTATAATAGCCCAAAATGAGCTTCCGAAGCTGATCGCCGATGCTCTCTTTTTTGGACCTGTGGCCCAGCTGTCTGGGTGACGGCTCATTAATTCACCTCAGCAGAGAATTAATAATTCTAATTTTTTCACCTGATTCTCATATTTCGTCGAGTTAATTTCCGAAGTGAAATCCACAGATCACTTCGACACAGTGAACCTGGAGTGGCTGAGGAATGTTTACTGAGGATGGGCTCTCCGTCTGGCATGTGTGAATTGTCGTGCATTGTGTGGGGACACTCCAGAATAGAATGTCCTGCTCCGGCATGTTTGTTAACCATTAACCCACTTTGCAGTCACTGTGATATCCTGAGCTCCATAAGTCAGACATATTTAAAAAAAAATAAAGACATGTTCTGTTCACGTGTAGTTAAAGGTCACGTTTTATCATCATTTTATTTATGCATTTTGGTTTCACCATGTAGAAATTACAGCTTTTTTAATACATACTCCCTCCATATCAGGACACCATAATGTTTGGGACAAATGGCTTCACAGGTGTTTCTAATTAGTCAGATTCAATTAATACTTTAGGGCAGGTGTAAGAGAGCTTTCAGCATCTAGTCTTGATTCTAGGCTTTTAATTACCTTTCAGTTCAATTCAGTTTTGTTTGTATAGCACGTTTTACTGTCACAAAGACACTTTTCAGAGTAGCAAGGCAAGAGACAGAGCAAACAGAGCAAACTCCAGGCCTGAATCCCCAAACAGAAATTACATACGGTAAAAAACTCCCAGTGGGAAGAGAACCCTCAAACGGCGGCGAGAAAAAACTCCCAATGGGAAGAAATCTTGAGAGGAACCCGGATATAGAGGGGGAGCCCATCCTCCACTGGCTAGCCTGGTGTAAAGTAGCAGATAGAAAATAAAATGGGTTCAGCAGGTTACAGCAGAGGTGAAAGCTAACAGGAATAATAGAAGACCCAAATGGTATAGTTCAGATTAGGGCAGTTTAGAGGAGCCGGGTGATGGATCTGGAGCTCCAGACAGCGTCAAGGCATGGGCAGGGGAGGAATAGGGCTGAAGCCCCTCCTCACCACACACACACACACACAGATCTATGCAAACATTAGAGAACATATATATGCACATCCAGTATCTTTCACTCCTGTGCTCTGTCAGTGAAGTTTGTGTTCAGCAGTTTTTTGCGTGTGCTGTCACTGAAATGAATCCGCATGCCCTGTATTTACACAGACACGTAAACCGCTCAAACTTGACCCGTTTATGGTTTACCCGCCAAGGGGGCCGGGCCGGGCTGGGCTGGAAAGCTTAACTGATCCTTGAAATGAGGGTGGATTTTATAAAAACCTTCTCTCTTAATTTACTGCAGTCTGGGGCCCCGTTTGTTTCCCCCGAAGATAAAGTCATTTTGTGGCGAAAGCGGACAGTGAGAGGTATGGGACTCTTAGTGGTGGGTTGCTGTAGTTCAGATCTGTTACTGGTTCTGACCGAGGACGGTGTGAGCTGCTGGTATTGATCTGTGTGCCGGCCAGGGGCTGTGGTCCACTGAGATAAGGGCCGAGCCTGCAGCAGTCCCTCTTGCCCTCCCCTGTTTAGCACATTGGAATCGGGGGATTGGTCATTCAATTTACGTAGCGGCGGGAGCCCCTTAGGAACGGCGATGGCAGCGACCGATCATTTCCCGTGTGGACACCGTGCAGGAATGCGTGTGGAATGTTGCGCTTTTAATCCAGATTAGCCCTGTGCTGCATTGACCCGCTGCGACGCTGCATCTAACGCGCTGGGTGAGAACATGCCACCCTGGCCTGCTCTGGCCGCTGGTTTGGGTGACTGAAATGCAGGGGGGTTTCAATAACCTCTGTTTGTCGGAGACTGAGACAGAGACAGTTTGTTTGTAACACAGTACTGGTAAGCCTAATACACTGCAGGAGTCTACGAATGCTCAGTGGTAGAGGTATTTACACAAGACCGAATGTGAGCCTCGCCCTGATTCGGGAGCCGCGACGCTGCCACTGTAAGATGTCTCCTGATTGGATCAGAGGTTCAGGTGTTGACTCCACAGGTGAGCATGCGGGGGCTGGGGTGGACGAGCGCTTGTCTCCTTTCCCTCCTCTGTGCAGTGACTGCACGGTCTGGCTGGGGGACTGGGAGAAGCGATGGAGGGCAGCATGTGTTTTAGTGCAGGAGACCAGGTGCTTGTCTGCACGTTGTGGAATTGATGCAGAGAGCAGTGTCCATTAGACGGGGTCAATAAACACAAGTCGACATTTCGATTAAGGCGAAATGAAAAACCTGCGTTAAATGTTGCTCACAAATGTGTGTCCTCACAATGCGCAAACACAGACTTGCAGGGCGCGGGGCATGAGGGCTGAAGGGGGGCGGGGGTGTTTTTGTGAGTGATCCTGTCTGTGGGGCAGTTGTTAGCAGTGTGCCCCAGGCCCGTAGCCTGCGTGGGGGGCCAGAGCGGCCCAGCTCGAGCTTTTCCAGCGGGCTGAAGGCTGACCCGTGTGCTCCTGCTGGAGGAGAGAGCGCTGCCTCCTGGGGAGTGGGATGCCGTCCAGCGAGTGAACTCAGACTCACCCAGCGGCTCCAAGGCACTCCTGTGGAATACTGAGCGCTGGATCTGAGCTCAGGTCCGTCTTTTCTGCTGTCTGTTAGAGCTGCAGGCCCTTTCTGTCTTCAGAATGAGGCTGCAGGCTCTGTGTGTGTGTGTGTGTGTGTGTGTGTGTGTGTGTGCGTGTGCGTGTGCGTGCGTGCGTATGTATGTATGTGTGTGTGTGTGTGTATGTATGTGTGTTTATGTACGTGCCCATGTGGATGTGTATGTGTGTGTGTGCATGCGTGCGTGTGCACATGTGCGTGTGTGTGTGTGTGTATTTATATGCGTGCTCATGTGGATGTGTATGTGTGTGCGTCTATGTGTGTGTGTATGTGTGTGTGTGTATGTGCATGTGTGTGCATGCGTGTATGTGCGTGCCCATGTGCGTGTGTGTGTGTGTGTGTGCATGCGTGTATGTGCGTGCCCATGTGCGTGTGTGTGTGTGTGTGCATGCGTGTATGTGAGTGCCCGTGTGTGTGTGTGTGTGTGTGCACGCGGCCAATCCAGCGCATTGAGGCCGGCCGGGCAGGGCCGGGGCCCGCATGCCCGCATGTGGCTGCCATGGTAACGGCCCATTCCCCGTAGAGCAGCAGGCGGGCGGGAGTGCGAGGGACCGCTGGCACAATGAGGGGATTGTTGAGACTGGCCGACATGGCGGAACACAGCGACACTCCTTTACACCCACCCCGGTGTGGAGCGCGGAGAAGGGAGAGGGGAGAGGGGAGATGGGGAGTGGGGAGAGGGGAGTGGGGAGAGGGGAGAGGGGAACGCGGAGATGGGAGAACGGAGCGCGGAGAGGGGAAGGCGGAGAGGGGAGAGGGGAGAACGGAGTGCGGAGAGGGGAGAGGGGAGAGGGGAACGCGGAGAGGGGAGAGGGGAGAGGGGAGCTCGGCTTTCCCGCCGCCCTGAACTTTCAGAAGGCTACGCGAGAAAAAAAAAAAACTTTTCCCCCTCTGTCTCATCAAGTGACAGTTTCACAAACACCTGAAAAGGCTATTCAGTCCAATTATGGACGCCTCACTGTTCAGTATTTTTCCTGTTGTAAATCTGAATGGGACTGCGCGTGATTAAACAGTTCACCCAGAGCGCGGCTGTTATCCTTTTAAAGCGCAGGAGGCTAACACAGGAATAAGATTTTGTATTTTGTAAGGACTGCATTTACAAGGGGTATAATGAGAGGAAAAAGTTGTTTTCCCAGTTTCCCTCTACACAAGAGGAGCCGAAGCCTGCTTGCATTGGGCAGGTGTAATCTTACACCTCCCTGAAGGCACGCAGATTCTACTGAGGAACAATAGTGTCCTGTCGGGACAGCACGGCTTTATCTTCTGGGGCTGAGCGCTCCTATAGGACTGGCAGTGGGAGAGCTGGGTTTTAGAGGACAGTAGGCCCACACTGACTGCTGCTCTGTGGAGAGCAGGGGGCCCCAGCCCTGATCAGAGTGGCTGGTTTTCATTGTCGCTCAGCGCGTATTTGATGAGTCAAAGGAGGTGATCACACACACACTCATCTGGCTTTCTTGGGTCTCAAATGGCCACCTTTACTTTTCTTAGGATTTTCTCTGTTGTGCTTATTGTAATGCAAATGGGATGGTATACCAGCTCTTATTAGAATTAATTATGTACTTGTTGGTATATGGATTATTTAAACTAAAGGGTAATGGAGATGCATTTTTTTCTCTGCAGCTACCTGCCCTCCACACTGAGACTACCATCTCCCATAATGCTTCTCTTCCTCTCCAGCCATCAAAAAAACATGCATAGCAGTCTGAAAATATTAGGAGTGGAGAAAAGGAGATGATAAATCATGACTCCCTGATATACTGATATCCCTACCCCTGATGTAGTGGATAGTTTATCTCCAGTTTGTTTGTCTCTCTCCTTTTCTCTGCCTCTGATTGGTCTGTTTTCTGCTCTGGGTGTTGTTTGAGTTAATCAGCTATGAGCCATTTCAAGTGCGAAAGGTTTTAAGTGGACATCAGATACCCAGAGCTCCTCAGTCTCCACTAATGAAGCCTTGTTTCTGCAGTCAGAACGAATCCTCTGCCGTTCATTTTTTAAATGCTGAAATTTCTAACATGCAGGGAAGGGAGATGAACTGTGTTCTACTTCCTGTCTCTCTTTTTAAAATGAGTTCTTTTTCATACATTTATGTATTAATAATAATAATTAAAAAAACATATTCACTTTCATACAGAACGGGGGGGGGGGGGGGGGGTTGAGGAGAGGTGACCCCTGCGTCTTCTGTGTCTCCTGGAGAGATATTACAGATGCTCTATGTAATGACCAGATAATCAGCCCTTGCATCCCTTCCATCTTCTGTACGTCTTCATTTGTGACACAGTTAATTGAAAAGGGGTTCCATATGGCTAAGAATTACTCACTTATTGGTTATTTTTCCAGTTTATTGTGAAACACTAGGAGAAAGTATTTCAATTTGAGTAAGTGGAGCTTCTTTTTTTTTTTTTGGAACTAATACTTGGACAAGGCACAGTCTGCCTGTTTTATTAATCCTGATTCTAGGAGATTCTGGCTGGCAACAGAAGGTTCTGGTCCTTCCAGATTTTCAGTCTGATTTTGTGGTTGGTTCAGCCCTGCCCCCACCCCCCCCTGGCATATTTGTAACGAGCCATTATATCAGAACACTTTGTTTCTCTAATAGTAGAGGCAGAACTCGTAGTGTTAGAAATGCACAGGTGAATACCTGCTCAGTGTAAAGGTAGTCTGGTTGTGTATTCCCTGGTTAGATGTTTCAGCCATCATTCTGTGTCATCATAATGATCATAATGATGTTTCTTCAGATTTTCTTTTATCCCGCAACCTTATGGCCTGATCAGAACAAAAAGTAATGAGCGGACGAGACTGTTTCAGAACATTATTGGAATAAATCTTTGTGATTTGTGAACTGCCATGTTTTGGTGTCAAGTGATGGCTACTTTAGTCTCCCAGACTTGCCAGACTTGTCATGTCTCGAGCCTGCATTAAGGACCAGATGGGTCCGCTAACCAATCTCATAGCTCGTTGTTATGGAAACAGTCGTTTTATTTCTTCACCGTTGTTTCAGTTTGATCTCTTGAATTTTACATTTCATTTACAGTTGACATTAGGAAAAGATTCCCTCAAAACCTTAAAAGTTGATACATTAAAATGCATTCCATTAAAAAAATCTATTGAAATCAAAGTTTTAAATATAAGCTATAAAATGATAGGAAGTTGACATGTCTGTTTATAGTGAAGTTTGTGTTTTATTTTATTTTAAATAAACTTGTCATAATCGTTACCCCCACTATGGTTGCACTCTCTCCGTGGCCTTTTGTGGTCTCTGTCTCTGTGGATGACCAAACTGCAACGGGGAAGGCTTTTGAAGTTGACTGACAGTCCTGACTTCTATGTGATTCCAACTGGACATTTCCATGTGTTTTTTTTATTTTTTTATTATTTAGATTTTTGGTAAGAATCTGTCTGTGCCAGTCTTGCTTCGGCTGCTGTTTCGTCTAATGGCACACCTGGCTCAAATTTAGTGGCAAGGGAGGAAGTTTCCATCGTGCCGGCAGCAAGCATTAACATTCTATACAAAACTAAAACCTTCTAAAAGTATTAAAGACTCTACTCTGTCTCTGACGAACATGGCTGCTCTTTGGCCCAGTGAAATCGTCAGTGCGGTACTCCACTTTAGGGAAGCGCATAAAGCTCTTCTCACTGGTTTAGAGCCAAGCCCGCGTGATGCGGTTGAGGTAGTTGAGTGGTGTTGACATGCAGTGGGGAGTATGAAGGGTTACAGGAGCCCGGCCCCTTGAGAAGCTGTCTGTAAATGATGGCCCCCGTTACATCCCTGTTACCCCAGGGGCGAGGAGTCGATGAGGATTGATCGGCTGTCAGATGTGACTGTGGCAGAGGTGCCAGGGGAAGTAATGACGAAGGAGATAAATAGTCTTCCTCTGCGTATCAAGGTCAGCGACACCCCTGCGCAAAGCCGTCCGCACCTCGGGGGGGGGGGGGGGGCGCAACCGCCAGGGTCTGCGGGGTGGGAGCTGCACCTCTGGTGGGGTGTTCGGGATAGCCCGTGGGCGGAGCAGGGAGCTTGCTTTAAAAGTTGGGGGTTGTTGGGTAGCACTGGTTGCATGCGATAGCCATCGCTGTAGCGCCCTGCGCTAACTCTGCATCTGTTTGGGTGCTGCGGTGCTGCTCTTTACTGTGTGGTCCTCTTGTGAGACCCCAGAGTTAAGACGTGTGCTGGAGGGATGTGTTACCCAGCATTCACAGCCATTCTGAAACTGTGTTTGTGAAGCCCAGGCCTCTGTCCAGAGTGGATACGTGTACAGGGTCAGATCCGAGAGCGGTTCGAGGCTCGGTTCGAGGCTCGGTTCGAGGCTCGGTTGGGTGTCCAGAGTGGATACGTGTACAGGGTCAGATCCGAGAGGTTTGAGGCTCGGTTCTCCTGCGGTTGTGTGTCTGTGGGCCGCTGGCCGTCTCCTTCCTGTTTGTGCTTCTGCAACATGCCGCTATCACAGAGTGCATTCATGCATGTGATCCTCTCCAAAGGTTTACATGTGTGCGCATGACAGTCAATCAACCCCCCCCCCCCCCAACTCCTGCTAACGCTCCACACGCAGTCCTGCATAAAGCACATCAGTAGTGTGACAGAAAGAGAAACTCTGTAATAAAGCGTTAACAGTCACGTCTGTGTGAAGGTCACCGTTAGGGCATTATTTCTGTTGTTGAAGATAAGCAGTGGGCGGGGGGGGGTGTGGGGGTGTGGAGGGGGTGATGGTGCAGTGGGCTGTGTGGCATCGCTGTCCCATCAGTCAGTGTGTGACCTGTAATATTTAGCCCCCGCCCCCGGGGGGGGGAACGCGCTGACATTTGCCTCCGCTGTGAGCGCGTGGCGATCGCGCACGCCGGCGGCGGCGGGCCGGATTAAAAGGGAGCGGGCGGCGGCGCGGGCGGCACACTGTGCCCGGCGGGTCCAGCGCGAGGATGGCAACCTGCTGCTGCTGCTGCGGCCCGCTGTCGGGCCGCCGCCCAGAACCGGGCCCCGGTCACCGGCTGGTTCTGATCCCGCCCCAAACGGAGCTCGCCAGGTGAGTGAGGAGACGACCAACCCCGGGCTCTGTCTGTCCGTGTGCGTGTGCCCCTAACGCATCGCCACGGTTACCCCCGGGTTATTCCCGGGGCCCTGGAGCTGTTGAGGATTGATTGGCTGTCAGTTGTGGAGGCAGGTAATGACAATACAATGTGCACTCACGTTCATGTGCTCATATGTATTCAAGCTTGAAAGTTTTCCTTTCTGTACTGTAAATGCCTCGTAACAACTAATTAAATTGGTTCAAAAGCCCGATGTGACTGAACCGTAATGTTGTGTTGGTAAATGTGAAAAGTACTGTTTCCGATAACTTGGAGGAACAAGGTATCTTTGTGACGCAGATGAAGCGAGGCTTTGTTTTTGGAGTCTTGTCTTGTGTTGTTGAGTTGGGGCTTTGTAGGGATCGAGGAGACCGTTGCGTGCTGTTACACGCTGTTACATTGTGCATCTTGGATTGCCATGCAGAGATGTTGGCAGTCATTGTAACTCCTTCCAGCATGCCCGAAACAGGAGAAACATCTGTTCTGAGCTGATTTAATTGTCCAGGCAAAGAGAACACGGAGTTCATTTCCAGCGACAGAACGCAGATGACAGGATTTACTGGTGCAGTTTGTCAACATCCATAGCCTGATTAGACCGCTGTCTGCCTCCCAGGCAACACACACACACACACTTACACTCACACACACACACGCACACGCGCACACACACACACACCATCACTGCCCCAGTTTTATTTCGGCTGTATAGACCAGAAGACTGGGTATTACTGGGGCATACTCACACTAAAAAAAGCGTGCGTAAGGTAAAATGAGGAACATCATTCATGCTTTGGCAAACCTCTTTACACCTTACATTTTGCATTTCCTGTCTGGTAAATTAATAATGAGCATTCTGTGGTGCCCTGACTGAAGACCTCGCTTTGTTATTGCCTGCGTCAGCACTGAAACAGCTTGTGAGACGGAGTGGTAACTGCCGGTGTTGGTTTGTCTCTCTGGCCTTCTCTGCTGGGCACTAACGCTGTCCATGTCCTCCCTGCCTCTTTCTGACATGGACATGCATGTGCATGCACACATTCACACACAGATAACAGATACACATGCACACACACACACACACGCACACAGATAACATACACATGCACACACTCGCACTCACACACGCACACACACATGCACACACTCGCACTCAGACACATGCACACACACATGCACACATGGAAAATCAGCATGCGCTGCATTTAAACTTATGGTGCGATTGCCTCAAAGCCGTAAGAAACTGCTGTGAGCGTTTGTGACCGAGGCTCATCGGAGGAGTGTAGACGCGGTGAATAGCGGTCGGCTGTTTTTATGCTTTTTTAATACAGACTGCTTTTTGTGTCTGATAAAAATGGCATTGAACAGCTTTCGCTCTGTTCCAAACTCATCAGGAGAGCGCCCCAGCCTGAAAGGGTGTCTGCTGAAAGATGGGGTCTCCTTTTTCATATGTCCCGATCACTGATTCATAAACAGGACTTTTTACAGAACTCTGTGTCCCCTTGGGAGAATAGCCTGTGACTCCCTTGTGAGGTGAGTCTGACTGTGAATGGCCGATGGAAGACGAACCTTTTTGGTCTTCTCAAGGAAACTGCGCGAGGCAGCGGGTATTATTGTAAATGGGGGCTTCTGGGGCGAGCTTTGGCACCATTACGTCTGACAGGAGCGTATGTCATAGCTCTCGAGAGGGTTCTGTCATCCTGAATATATCCCTCATATCCTGGCACAGGAAGCCGTAAAGTGTCGCCGTTGAGCTCCCAACCCAGAGAGAAATACGGCCCTATCGCTGGAAAGGAATGCATATCAGCCTGGGGACCTGGGCAGTTTTTTTTTTTTTTTTAAACGTGTGTATTAGAGCTGGGGTGGCCAAGCCTTGTTCTGGAGAGCCAGCCTCAGGGTGCGCTGGACCACTGAACCTGCTGAAGGCTGCATGGCTTTGATCTGCTCGGTATCCAGTCCAGTGTCCGTCCATGGTACTGGATCCAGGGAGGGGCTGCTTCTGCATCGCTGTTTGTGTTGAGCTGGATGTCTCGAGTGCCTCCGTTTGCGTAAGTGGACAGTTCGGTGTTTGAGACCTCTGATAAATTGTCCTGTAACGCGACTGAGCGCCAGACCCCCGGGCGGAAGCGGTTTTTTCGTCTGCGGTGTCATCCAGAGAGCGTATCGACCACGCTGAAATGTGAAGCCTCAGCTCCCTCTGTAATTTGATTAGCTTGGCGTCTGCGCGCGGGCGCATTGCTTATTCATGGTGGAACGGAGCGCCCCTCCGAATTAGCGCTTTTGTTTCACGTGCGCAGCGATAAAGCTTGACGCCGTCCGCGCTGCGACGTCCGTTTATCACCGCCTCGTTCACACCTGCCAGATGGAATTTCATCAAAAAGCACTTTTGGTTGATTGGAGCGAGGTTGATTGTTTGCGTGGTGGGTTTAATGTGCTTCTGTTTTTTTGCCTTTCCCCTCTTTGTAAATCAAGCCTGGCCCTTTGCCTCTAAGACAAGGCTTCTTCTTGAGGCTACCTGTGATGTCATTATCTACCTCTGTGACAGGAAACAGTTTGTCAAATTAAAAGAAGACGAGTCCAGCTCCTCAATAATGAAATACGGTATTCCACAAGGATCAGTACTAGGACCAGTACTCTTCTCGCTATATATGCTACCACTTGGCAATATTATCCGGGGACATGGCGTAGAGTTCCACTGTTATGCGGACGATACCCAGATTTATATTTCAATGAAACCTGGCGAAGCACTGCCGCTTTCACGGTTAGAGGCCTGTATTGTAGATATCAAGGTTTGGATGCTTTCAAATTTTCTGCTCCTAAATTCAGACAAGACTGAAATGTTGGTTTTAGGTCCCAAAATATTAAGGGAGAAATTGTCTACTCTCACCTTAAACTGTGATGGTTGTTTGGCTGAACCTAATATGGTCGTTAAAGACCTTGGTGTCACCATTGATCCTGATTTATCTTTTGACACCCATATAAAAAACACATCCAGAATTGCCTTCTTCCAGCTGCGCAACATAGCTAAAATTAGACATTTCCTGTCAGTCGAGGATGCTGAAAAATTGATCCATGCATTTGTTACGTCTAGGTTAGACTACTGTAACGCCCTGCTTTCTGGCTGCCCTAATAACTCGTTAAAGAGTCTCCAGCTTGTGCAGAATGCAGCTGCTCGTATCCTGAGCAGAACTAAGAAGTATGAGCACATTACACCAGTACTAGCGTCGCTTCACTGGCTACCCATTAAGTATAGGATAGACTTCAAGGTTTTGCTCCTGACTTTTAAAGCTCTGCATGGACGTGCACCTGTGTACATATCGAACCTACTCCTACCTTATAAGCCCACAAGGTCACTCCGATCTCAAGACGCATGCTACTTGGTAGTCCCAAGAATTTCCAAGAACCTAAAAGGTGGTAGGGCTTTCTCCTACAGGGCCCCACTACTGTGGAACCAGCTTCCATTATTTATAAAGGAGTCAGACACAGTCTCAATATTTAAATCTAGATTAAAAACGCACCTCTATGCTCAAGCTTACAATCAGTTATAGTCTGGAGACAGGGTGCGAGAAGCCTGTAGTCATAGAGCTTTCTAGGTGGCAATCCTTTCCTTACTGTCACCTGTCAATCAGCTGTGACCCGACTTTACATGGGCTGGCTCTTGATAGGCGGGTATGGTTGTCTACCCCTCATGACTGCATGGGCTCTCCATCCCTGTCCTAGTAGATATGCAGCCATATTTTACTCCTGGCGGCGTCCCACAATACATAGCACTGGCACTTACTCACTGTTTGGTATATTGCAAATCCCTTAACTGCTGTTTCCACCCTCTTCCCCACGCTGCCGGCGGGGCTCTTGCCCCAACCCTCGAGAGTGCTTCGAAAGTCGTCTGGTCTCCCCCCACCTCTGCGGTCCAGCCCCTCCTTCGTCATTGCCTCCACCCTGCCCACATCTGCCGCCACCTGCTGTTCCCCATCACCGCCACCTGGCCCCACCCATCATCTGAGCCACATCACTTATCATATCTTCTGCATAAACTGGCTGACATGCTGGTCACCAGTCGGCACCCTGAGCCGACCAGAGGAGGATGGGTTTCCCCCTTGAGCCTGGTTCCTTCCAAGGTTTCTCCCCATCTGCCACAGGGAGTTTTTCCTTGCCACTGTTGCCTTAGGCTTGCTCCTGTGGGGGTTTAGGCTAGGGCTGTCTGTAAAGCGTATTGTGACAACTGTTGTAAAATACGCTATATAAATAAAATTTGATTTGATTTGATTTGATTTCTATTGAAGCACGGGCTGTACAGCCGTCAAACGCCATTGGCTGTAAGGTTGCTGCAGTGTTTTGTGGCTGGGGTCCAGGGCGGTGTTTTGATGCGGCTATAGGAGGTGGAGTTGGTGGAATGACGGATGGGGCCACTAGGGGGCGGTGTTGGGCGTAGCTCTTGATTGAGAGCGGCGCATGGGTCAGGTCACGCGCGGTGCTTAGCCTAATGGCAGAACAAGCCGTAATGCCGCTATCCGTCACTGTAATTTAGGCCTCTAATAACGCGTGCCGCGCGCGGCCTTAGCTCTGTTCCTCTGCAGCCCGACGCGCCGCGACTCTGGGGCTAATGGCCGAGGAGGGCGTGGGTGGGTGGCTTTGCGGAAATTCCTTTATGTGAGAAAGGAGCTCAACCCTTCACGCTCTCTGTGATTTGCTGCCTGCCTGTACCAAGCCAATTGTTGTTTCCAGTGAAGATATAAGGCAGGGGTGCACAACTCCGGTCCTGGAGGACCCGTCTGCCTGCTCGTTTTTGTTCCAACTTTTTAACATTTCTCACAGCTCTATGAACTATGCTGCTTCACTCCCGTACTTGAGCACGGTGAAATCTCGGATAAACTGGCAGACTGTGACTCTAGCCTGGTGCTTATACGCATGTCAGATCAAGATATGATTGGGCCAATTCAATGTTAAATGTCAAATGTTGGGAAATGTTGGCACAAAATCCTGAAATGGGTTGGCCCTTGTTGTGCACCCCTGATATAAGGCAATACCTTGCAGGTGGTACTGCGGCCCTGCTTGCTGTTACACAGAATGGCCGCCAGGGACTGCTGTTGAGTCTAGCCTAAACTGTTCAGCTTATTGCACCAGATAGAGCTGAGATTTGAGTGCCTGCTTTCACACCATTAGTCTAGCCAGGGAATTTCACCCATTCATAGCCTGGCTGTCAGATTTCTGATGTGTTCTCAATTAAGATTTATATCAGTTACCAGTTATCATTTTTTATTTTTGACTTTGACTTTGATTAATCGCAAACATGTAAAGCAATAGAAAACATGTTTATGTTGTGCACTATGAAATAAAATTACACTTTATGACTAAAATTAAAATTGTCTTGTAAAAGACAGTTGTGAAACTGTACACTTTAACTGATGTTACTTACTGGATAAGGCAACACAAAATGAACACTGATGTTGTTAAACCACTGATGGGTATTAATTCAGGAAAAGCTGTTTATAGAAAGTGAAGTATGCTTCACGTAGGCTATCACTACCAAAATCTTTGCATGGTCAATGTAAAATAAACATATTTTGTTTTAGTTTAAAAACATATATATGGCAGTTATTTGAATTTAAATTGCATTTCTAATGTTCAGTCAATAGGAAAAGTAGAGTGAAGGGCTGTTTTTTCCCCTACACATTGCATCACGGGAATGTCATATCACAAACCCTATATCGGGATTAAAGTCGTATTGTGTGTTGAGTTTATTGTCTTCTGCCAAACAAGGAACACCTGAAAACAAGCAAAATAATAATGTCATAAAAATGCTGTATTTGTTCACCGTCCTGGAAAGAGTTGAGCTACAGTGCTCTGTGTCTTCACTGTGTCTTTCTGTCATTTTGTACACTTTCATAGCTTCCATAACCTTTCATTCATACCTTTATGCCTGTCTTTAGATTTATGTTGCCCTTAGAGATGGCCGTTTCTGCAACGGTGTCATAACTCTTAATGGGAATTTTGGATAGATAGAAGAAATACAGTGCTTAATGTCCACCATAAATACACTTCCCTCCGTGCCAGGACATGATTATATATAAACCATAATGTCAGGAGGTGTGGATTTGTGTGCTAAGAGGATGTGGTGCAGAACACTGCTGATTTGGGGTGATATGAGGGGGAGGTTCAGGTCAGTGTTCAGTTTGACTGAGGGGTGGGAGTAGAACTCAGATTTAAAGTGATGGGGGCCCAGGTCATTTTTGATTTGGGGTGAGGGGTAGTCATGCTGGTCAGTGTGGATTTGGGTGGTGTGTGTGGGACAGCTGGGTGAGAGCACAGTGTTCCCCTGGTTACCCTCAGCGATGTACCTGACCTGATGAGGGGCGGTTTCCATGGTATCTGTGCGGTGGAGTTTGAGATACAGACCTCCCTCTTAAAGATAACAGAGAGATTGGAGGCAGGCACATGAGGGCTGGGATTGGACAGAAAACCGCAGAGACCCTCGTGTCTGTGCTGTAAGGTGTTTGGGCGCGGTGGAGTAGGAGGTGTAGAGGCTGTTGCTTTGCTTCGTGTCTGTGCTGTAAGGTGTTTGGGTGGGGTGGAGTTGGAGGTGTAGACGCTGTTGCTTTGCTTCGTGTCTGTGCTGTAAGGGGTTTGGGTGGGGTGGAGGTGTGGAGGCTGGTGCTTTGCTTCGTGTCTGTGCTATAAGGTGTTTGGGTGGGGTGGAGGTGTAGAGGCTGTTGCTTTGCTTCGTGTCTGTGCTGTAAGGTGTTTGGGTGGGGTGGAGGCTGGTGCTTTGCTTTGTGTCTGTGCTGTAAGGTGTTTGGGTGGGGTGGAGGTGTGGAGGCTGGTGCTTTGCTTCGTGTCTGTGCTGTAAGGTGTTTGGGTGGAGTGGAGGTGTAGAGGCTGTTGCTTTGCTTTGTGTCTGTGCTGTAAGGTGTTTGGGTGGGGTGGAGGTGTGGAGGCTGGTCCTTTGCTTCGTGTCTGTGCTGTAAGGTGTTTGGGTGGGGTGGATGTGTGGAGGCTGGTGCTTTGCTTCGTGTCTGTGCTGTAAGGTGTTTGGGTGGGGTGGATGTGTAGAGGCTGTTGCTTTGCTTCGTGTCTGTGCTGTAAGGTGTTTGGGTGGGGTGGAGGTGGAGGTGTAGAGGCTGTTGCTTTGCTTCGTGTCTGTGCTGTAAGGTGTTTGGGCGGGGTGGAGGTGTGGAGGCTGGTGCTTTGCTTCGTGTCTGTGCTGTAAGGTGTTTGGGTGGGGTGGAGGTGAGAGCGTTGCTAGTGGTTGGCTGGTGTTTGGGTGGGGGCAGAGGTGTGAGGCTGGTACAGGTCTGATGGCTGTAGGTCTCCACAGGGCATAGAGGTTGGTCTCTGGAGCTGGCAGGTAAGAACGGCGATGGGCCACCCACAGAGACGCCTCCCAGAGTGGAGGCTGAAGGAAAGGATGCAGAAGAGAAGAGAGAGAGTGAGAGACGGTGAGGGTCAGAGTGAGGAGTAGGAGGAGGAAGAAAGAGTGGGAAGGAGAAATTCCTCCACTCTGGCTATTCTTTGGCATCCGTTCTCCCGGTTTTCTAGCCAATAAAGCACTTACGATGCATTTGCCCTCATCGCCTGCTGTGGCCTTGGTGTGCTGGACTCGGGTTTGAACCCCGCCTTCAATAAATCTTATCGGGGAGCTCGCTCGCTCCCTCGGTGGGCAGCAAGGACGAAGCCCGTGTGAGATATTTTTGGCTCCTAAGGTAAGAGCGTTGGAATCCCTCTCCAGTGACATATCGCTGCCTCAGCCCACGCCGGGACCCGTCGGGGGGACTGGGTCAGTCTGGCCAGGCCAGCACTCCGAAAACTCCCCACAAAGACCCCCAGCCAAGGCCAGCTCCGGAGCAGAAGAACAGAGTGCCTCCATTAGTGAGACTCCTGCTCCAGTCTGTTCTCCCGAGAGGCCTCGCCCACAGAGAAGCCACGCTCGGCCCACTTTTTAGTCTTCACTTGTGTTTTTTTTCCTTCTTCGTCTTGTTTTCTTTCGTTTTTTTCTCCTAGGCTCGACTGCGGACTCCGTACACAGGTAAGGGGTCGTTTTCAGTGAAAGTTTGTAAGAGAAAACCCTGGCTTACAAAAGGGGCTCTGTCCTTTTCTTTCTTTCTCCGTGTAGTAAAGTGCCTTCGGTGTGTCCATTAGTGGGGCTTCCCCTGGGCCGGGGCTAATGGCATGTAATCCAGGCCCTGTTTATTTCTTTTATTTAGAGATTATTAAATGCCAGTTCATTATGTCGGTCTTTCCTGAATCAATAAGTAGCAATTGCAAGTCTTTCAGTAATAAATGGGGCTCTGAATTAGATCTGAATGTGGTCTTGGGGTGATCGATGATATTTTCTACCCCTTGCTGACACAAAAGACCACCCATTTCGTTCTCTTCATAGTGTGCAGTTTCACAGGTACGTTTCTGCTGACGTGCCTCTGTATGAGACCTATCCATCAGCTATTATACAAACTAGAAAGGAAAATGTCTTTCTAAAGAATTCTTCTACTCGTCATCTGTTCGTCATTCATCTACTTTTGCTTATGAATATCTGAAGCAATGTGATGGCTTTTGAACTACCTTATATGGCAGTGTGTGTGAGTGCGTACGTGTGTGAGTGTTTGCTGTGTCTGTTTATGTAAGTGTGTGTATCTGTGCTCACGTGTGTGTGTTTGTGCACGTGCGCCTGTTTGCACTGTGTGTATACATGCTTCCTAAAGCAATGTTGCTGGTGCAGTGCACTGGCAATCATGACAGTATTTTTGTTCATTTTCGTTCGCTTCACCCTCAAACTCCTGTGCTCGCCCTCCACCCCTCCCTTTTCTGAGATGGAGGGCAGCGGCACGAGCACTGGATCAAGGGCTGGCTGGTTTTTATTTTTAACTTGATGCTGACCAGATGTGAGTGTGGGCTGTTCCTGCAGGACAGCAGGAATGCGCGCTCTTACTGTGTACTTACTGTGGCCCCCGGGAGTGGGGTCCCGACGCGGCCCCCACCACATCACGCCTCGCCTGTCAGTCCCGCAGACGCAGGCAGATAGCGCAGCATAGCGCGCATTGCTAAGGAGCTGCGCAGCTCCTGCACTTTTTCCCCCGTTTCACTGAAAGGCTGAGCGAGCACTGGTCGTTTCTGGCCAGTCAGGCCACACTGGCTCCTGTTAACAAAACTGCTTTCTGAGTGAACACATTCCAAAAGAATTAGTTTGGGGATAGTGCAGTAATTTAGGATTGACAAGGTTTGGCATATTCAGCTCTCCTGGCTTGTGTGTGTGTGTGTGTGTGTGTATGCTTGCATATTACAAGTGATTAACATGGCCTTCAATACAAAATGAAAAATGAATGTCAAGTAACATTTGACATTTGTTTAGCTCTGATGTCAGCCTCTTTGTTTGCGTTCGTGCTGTGCGTTTGGAATGCTCGATCTCAGCTGTGGGTCCCCAGCTCCCCTGTGCGCTCTGTCAAATCCGGAGGGCCAGGACAGGCGGGCTCGGGCACTGAAACACCTCTGCCCAGCCGGCTGCTCCAGCTACCTCGTGGGAGGGCCGCGCAGGCACACTGCTGCCACCCGTTTGACCAGAGGAGGCGCTGTTGAGTGAGAGGGCGGGGCTGTACTCGGCTGGGTGGAACCCTTTCATCCCTGAGTGACACTGTGGCCAGTTGTGAGTCACCCTGAGGGACTCCTGGCCACAGTCAGCACTGCTACGTACAGGGTTTCACTGGAACCACCTGCAGTTTCTCTGCATGGATAGAGCACCCAGGAGCTGCACTGCATTCTTCACAGGTTTTTAAAATGTCACATATGAAAATGTCATTAGAGCACCGGTAATAACACCATGCTTGGTTAGCCTGATAGCTCCTTAATGGCCTAAAAAAAACAGCTAAACGCACGCTCAGGCAATGGTGGGAAATATGGTCATTTGCAAACCCCTTTCACAAGTGTGCTGTTATACATGTGTACAATTTACTCAACCCAACTGTCTCTGGTGAGAGACTACCTTCCAGATTCCACGAGGAGTGAGAGAGGGTTGTTCTGGCTTGTGGTGCAAAAATGTGTATATTGGGGGAGTTCCACCATGATTTCCTTGCATATATGGCATTAATGTTCAGTCCTTTGTCTGTATGGACTACACAGATGAGACCACCCAGAGTTGGACTGAGAGGACAGCCAGTACAGCACATTCACATGAAAAGAAGCGTATGGAGAAAGTATCATTTCCATACAAGCTGTGTGTTTGTATGCGTGTATGTACTGTTTTTAATGTGGGTGTCAGAATGGCTCCTAGCTGTTTTGGCATGGCATTTAGACCCTTTTCTCGCAGTGGAAAATAGATTTTTCTCTACAATCATACAGAGGGCAAGCATGAAATCTGGCACAGGTTATTGTGCTTTTCTGTGAAACCTCAGAAGCCGATCACGACGAAGTGTCTAAACATTTAAAGATGGTCTTTAATGTTGAACGCTAGTTGGTTTTTTTTTGTGTGTGTGATTGAAGGAAATTGTTCCAGCGTACTTCATGTTTGAAAGGAAGATGAGGGCTTATAGTGGTAGCAGTTTTCCCATAGGGTGAATTCTATTTGTACTGACTGACATGGAGAGTCTTAAACGTTCGTTTTTTTTTTGTTCTTCTTGAACACGCTATTCTCCAGCAGTGAGCTAGCTTTGGTGAGGGCCTGTCACCCAGGGATCGGTGGAATTCAATTTAAACACCATTAACTTCCCAGCCAGATGCACAGATAAACTCAAAGTGACTCTTTTACAATATCGCACGTTGTTAGCTTCTGGGCAGTACTGGGATTTCATTTCAGCGGCTGGAAAGGCGGCTGAAGTCTGATCCAGTGAAAAAAACGCGGACAGATTATTAATTTCTGCCCTTCATCTGTCTGCGTCACTCGCAACGATAACGTTTCTCAGTGAAAAATGAGAATAATAAAGCTGCTATGAAATTAATTGAAAAAATACCCGTGTTATCAAATGTCATACATTTTGCTAGAGGTGCTGTGCGAAACCCATCAGCGCCCTGCTAAATATAGTGTCCACTGCGAGTGCTGAAAGGCTGTGAATGTCATTACTGGCCGTAGCTAAAGGTGTCTCACGCAAGCCCGAGGTAAACGTTAATAAGAATAAACGGCAAGAGCGTTGAACCTTCACATTGTGGATAAGGTTTTGGTGAAAATGATAGTAGGCCTAATATCTGTGCATTAAGTATATCTCTATTAAGAGCAGATAACTGTGTAGATATAAATATTGATACGGATGTCTGGAGCCGGTGTAGAATCTGAGCCGCGTGGTGCTGTTCAGTCGAGCCCCAGGGTGCCTGTTCGGAGAAATAGCCGAGCTGCTCGGTTACATTGCGTTACACTGCAATCAGAGAGCAGACTGTCTTATCCACAACTCTTCGGCCTCAGTCTCAGGAAGACAGACGTGCGATGTAACCAAGAACGCACTGCAGGGACGTTTATAATAAGAGTGAACTTAGCCAAACAATCAAACAATTAGCATTAAGAACAAAAGTAAATACAGCTCTACGGATATTCCCTCTTTACACAGCTATACATATAACTTTATCCCAAAAGGCAATCCAAAAAGAATGAAAGTGGAGAGTTAAATTTTTGCTTTTTTATTTATTTAAAGAATACCATCTTAGAAAGGCAATGTAGAAATGAAAAAAGGTCTTATAAAGATTTGTAGCGATGAGGCTGTATAAAATTTGGATTTTGCAGTATGTATGGACTCAGGTTAATTTAAAGACAGTCACGCTCCAGGTTTTTCACCTGCTTTGCTGATGCGTAGTGAAGGGAAGGGAGGCGTGGTGGGGCAGGTAGCTGATGGAAGTAACTGGCGGATGTGTGATTAGAGCTGCTCTCTCTCCTTGGGCAAGGCTGGGAGGGCAGCGCAGGTACAGCCACTGTGGGACCCCATCACCTGCTTTTCTGAGGCCTCTCGCATCCTGGTAACTGTGATTTACACAGAGGAGGTCATTCCACTGTGTGTGTGTGTGTGTGTGTGCTGGTGTGTGTGTGTGTGTGTGTGTGTGCGTGTTCTGGTGTGTGTGTGGGGCAGCAGTGTAGTATAATGGGTAAGGAACTTTTGTAACCTGAAAGTCGCAGGTTTGATTCCCCGCTAGGACACTGCCGTTGTACCCTTGAGCAAGGTACTTAACCTGCATTGCTTCAGTATACTGTATGTCCAGCTGTATAACTGGATACAATGTAAATGCTGTGTAAAATGTTGTGTAAGTTGCTAAATGGCTGTAATGTAATGTAACGTGCATGTGTATGCTGGAGTGTGTGTGTGTGTGTTGCATGATCTTGTACCAGGGATCAGTGCGTATTCTGTCTGACACCCTTTGGCCTGTCAGGGTCTGTTCTGTGATCTCCATGGTGACCTTTACCAGTGTTACCCACGCTATGTGGTCTGTGCATAGGCATGGAATCACAGAACCTGAACTTCTGAGAAAGCCAGGCTAAATGCATGCTTTGTCTGAGTTTTGACTCAACTCTTAAGCCCATTAATTGTTTGTGAGACTCATGTATAAGATGCCCGGGGCTTGTTTCCCTAAACAACAGTGTGTTGATCTACATTGTGGCCTGTAATTGGTCGTGAGTGCACCAGTCTGTGTGTATTCTGTGGTTGTCTAATGCCCTGGAGCTCACCACGTGATCGTGTGGGGTAAGGAGCCTGATTTGTGGTTCCAAATCCCTGGTGAGACACTGCAGTGGTACACTTGATCAAATGTACCTCACATGAATTGCCTCAGTAAATATTTGGCTATATAACTGAAAAATTATGTAAGAAGTCTTAAGTTACTCTGGATGTGGGCATCTGCTTAAAAATGTAATCACGCAGGTGGGTGTCGGTTGTCATGCTTAAGGATATTTCTGACTGACAGCGTGCTGATTGGTTCATACAGCGCAGCTGTGCTTCTGCCTCTTCTGCAGACTGAATGGCATTTGAGACAGAATTGCCCTCATTAGCTGTTATCAGTGCAAACTCTGGCCTTGTAGGTAGAGATGTCACGAGCCAGCGTCTTTGAGATAAATCAACAGCATGTTGAGCTTAACCTTCACTCCTTCTCTTTCTGTTTGCCACAGTCTGTCTGTAAGCTTATGCCTTTGAGCAGGCCGATGAGTGCCGCTAGCTGGCTTGCGTACTGAGACTCGGGTAGGTCCGGATTATGAAGTGGACAAATGAATAGGGGAGGGGCTCTGAGATGAACAGAACCGGAGCGCTGGAAAAACGAGTCTTAACTAGTGTTTTCATCTTGTGATGAGACTTAATCTGAGGTAGAATAAGTGGGAAACATAAAAATAGAAATGAGAAAATATTATCTTTGTTTTAAGTAAATCTTTGCTTGTCAGATGAAATTGTCTTATCTCCTTAGCAAATCTTGCAATGAGTGTGTGCCGTCTTCCAGTGTAAGAGAGATCACCATTAATAAGATTTCAGTTTACCGGTAATATAAAACAAAAACACTTTTTAAGACTGATTATTGTTTGGTTTCTGCAGTGTATGCAGTATTCCAGTGTAAGAGAGGCCGTCAGCAGCCCCCCCTCCCCCCCGGGGAGCCTGTTTCTGGGCCCGCGGGCTGATCACCTGCAGTCTGATCTTCATTAGCTGATAGCAGGGATTTCAGCTCGCAATCAGTCTCACTGACCGCTGGAGCTCGGCCAGCAGCCGCTGGAAGTTCTAGCTCCCCCTCCTCTCTCTGTCCCTGCATCACTCTCTCTCCCACTCTCTCTGCTTCTCCCTCCCTCCCCTCCTTCTCTCTCTATCTCTCCCCCTCGTTCTCACTCTGTCGCTCTCTCTCTCCCTCTACATCTCCCTCTCCCTCCCTCTCTCTGTCTCTCCCTTCCTCTCTGTCCCTCTCTCTCTCTCTCTGCCTCTCTCTCCCTCTCCTTCTCTGTCTCTCTCCCTCTCTCTCTCTCTACATCTCCCTCTCCCTCCCTCTCTCTGTGTCTCTCTTCCTCTCTGTCCCTCTCTCTCTCTCTCTCTGCCTCTCTGCCTCTCTCTCTCTCTCTCTCTCTCGCTCTACATCTTGCCGGTCGGCGTCTCTCTGCATGTGCTGAGTGCAGAGGGAGCAGAGTGAGAGAGAGAGAGAGAGAGCGAGCGTGTCCGTCACAGACAGAGCCGCTGTGTCATGAGGCTGGCGAGCGGGGGAAAGCCGCGGCGGAGAGAACGAGCAGCACAGACGGCCGGCTCCCCGGCGCCTTCACCTCCTCCGCGCGGCGGGATCCTGGCGCGGCGCCCCTGTGATGCGCGCGGGACGCGGGTTCGGAGGGGCTCGCGGCTCCGCTAGAGACGGCGGCAGCGGGAGGCGCTTTTGAATGAGAGCCGGGCGCTCGTCCGCGCGTCCGCGGGGGGGCCACAGCTGAGCGGATTACAGAGCGCCGTCAGACATGTGGGGACACGTCCCCCAGCCCGCTCCGCCCGGTCGCCACGGTCACCCCAGGCACCGCGGCCACCTGGGCCACCCCTTCTACCGCGAGCCGTACAGGTGCGTATGCGTGCGTGTGCGTGCGTGTGCGTGCGTGCGCTGCGCGGTGATGGATGTCCTGTCCGGCGTGGTGCGCTGCAGCGGAGTTTCGACGCTGGCGGGGGGCAGCTGCTGTTACTGCTGTTCAGCGGGCTCGCACCTGGGGTGCTGCGTGGGGGGCGTGCAGACGGCGGACCGGTCCGGGACGCGGCCCCAGGGTATGCTGGGATGTCATAGTCGGTGTGCGTGCTCTAAGTTTGCTGCCGAATCTTTGTGTCTGCGTAGAGAAGAGACTTTACCTGTGTGTCTAAGTGTATGTGTGTGTGTTTGTGTTTGAGTCTGTATGAAAGTGTTTGTGTGAGAGTGCAACTGTGAGAGAGAGTGACAGCGTGTGTGTGTGTGTGTGTGTGTGTGAGAGAGTGTGCGTATTTTTGTGTGTGTGTGTGGTGTATGAGAGAGTGTGAGAGAGAGAGTGTTTGTATGTGTATGTGTGTGAGGGAGAGGAAGTGTGTGTGCCTGTCTGTGTGTGTGTGTGTGTGTGCGTGTGTGTGTGTGTGTGTGTGTGTGTGTGGTGTATGAGAGAGTGTGTGGGTGTGTATGTGGTTATTACTGTATCAGTCACAGAGGAAGCTTGTTTCTCCAGCTCTTACAGGCGTAGCCTGTCTCTGTGGCCTCTGGCTGCCTGTATGTCTGATGTGGCGCTCCCCATGGTGCTGTCTTCAGTCAGAATCTGCAGGAGAGGGGAGGAGCCTTTCTTTGAGGACACGCCCCCCTGTACTCCTGACTCCGTGTGCGTGAGAATCGCTCACACTCCCAGGGCAGGACGGGGTGGGTGCTCTGAGCCGAAACATCTCCACCCTGGAATGTGCCCTTTTGTTTCAGCTCCACCCTGACCTCCCCAGGGACCCGCCCACGGGGTAGGGGAAACCAGCCAATCAGCCTGCGCACCTCTGACCCCTCGCACATGCTCCGTGCGACCTTGGCTCGTGCTAACCTGCGACCCTAGGACTCCAGCTGTCCCAGCGTTTGAAGTCGCATTTCAGGCAGGATTAAGCGTTCTGTCCCACTGATTGGCCGGCATTGGTCCTTTGTTGTTAGCGATTGGATGGAAAGCGTATATGTTGGCGCGCTGGTTATTTACGAACCGGCGTGGTGTTGGTACCGCTGTCATGGAATGGCACATTCTCCTTTGATAAGTTCCATCTGAGTAGGCCCGTGTGTTTATTCAGCTGGTGCCGAGCTGTGAGGAAACTGCACCGCCAACTCCGCCGTTCACTCTCCCCGCTCCGCCTTCACCCATGAGGCCGAGGGGCCTGGACTCGGGTCTGCGGTCGGAGGAAATGTACGGTGGCTTTTGGACGAGGGTTCTGTGAGTCAGGGACGGAGGCGGGTTCGCCGTGTGAAGTTGCCCTGCGTTGGACGCCTGTGTTTTGGGCACTGTGCGATACCCTGTATGAGAGACTGCAAGAATGGAGCAGTGTGGTGAGCTGGAGCATTCATATGGCCATCCGGGCACTGCAGTGATTTTGGGCTCAAAGACTGGAGTCACGGTGTTTGAACAATGATCTGCGATATTTACCTATAGGAGTGAATATCTACCCTGATAAAATCCCTAAACGGATTTAAAAAACAGGCTTCCTGCAGGAGTGGGGTTTGGACGAGGCCACTCCCACTCCAGAGCGGTTTGAGCCGCACCGGGTTTTCCTTAGCGCAGGTGAATGCAGTGACCGGAATCTGCCTGCTGGTGGAGACACCCAGCTGCCATTAGTGAATGCTGGAACGGCTCGGTGCGCTGCGCATTGGGAGTTATTTTACTAATTGGCTTACGGGAATGCCCTTGGCAGGAGCCAGCGGAGGTTCGTCAGAATCCAAATGATTTTTAAAGTTTAATCCAATCTTGAAACCGTCAGGGTTGACTCAGGCAGAAATGGACGCCAAGGAAGAGGGGTTTGTTGGGAGTGCGTACGGTAAACAGAGCAAAAGTAACAGAAATATGAAAGTATGTGGCAACCGCCCCTGGAGGGGGGGGGGGGGGCTGTTATAATGACAAGAATTTTGGACCCTAATCTGCTGCACTGAGTGGCCTGTTTTTCATCACCCTCAGGAACCTCATGTTAATTTGATGGATGTGAATTTTACCGCTGCAAAGACTATTCCCATTTTGTCTTCATGAGTAATGCCTTTCTAAAACATGGGAGAAGGTTCGACTGAGATAGCGCAGAACTGCTTGTTTGCATAATGTTGCGGCTGACCAACTTTTCTTCATTTGTTGCAACACAGCAGTAATAGGACGATTACATTTATCACAGCAAAGAAGGTGTGACCCGCTTTTGCTTCAGATACTTAAGCTTTTTTCCTTCCTCCCTGCGCATAGACAGAACGTTAACATCTCCTGATGTCCAGTAACAGTAATGTGTGTGCTGCCTGTGTCCCACAGTGCAGGGTGGGTGTGACTGCTACACAGCCTTGATTATGGCTGGCAGCTGCCGACACACAAGCCTTCATGAAGCCTGAACTTTGGATAAACATTTTTTCATTGGTTGCACTTATTGTTGGCTCCAGACTTGTTTTCGTCAAAGTATTTTGGCGCTTAGTTTGTTTTTTTGTTTTTTTAAAAAGGACTGACACTTTATTTTCATGCTGTGAAAACCCATCATAAACCATTATTTTTAAAACTTATTTGTCCCTTGATAATCAGGGCATCTTGGTTACTTTCAGAGTTTTCTCTTTCTGTTCTTCCTCAGTCTGTCGTTCACAAAGTTAAATCTCCTCATTACCTGGGGTGATGTAGTCTTTATGCAGCAGTCAAAGGCAGTTGAGTGTACCATGTCATCAATGTGTATTAGGTCATAAATGATTGCCTGACATTAAGAAAACATTATTTGAAATCCAACATCCTCTGCATATGTTTCTGGTGAAATGGCATACATTTGTAGTGCTTATTGTAGTAATGGTGGGCGTGCATGTGTGTATGCCAATTTTTAAAAACCTGTACTGTGTGTGCAGTCGGTCGTGCAAAGTGCATGTTCATGAATCCCTGCTAAAATCTTCTGGATAAATGTTTGATACCTCCTGTGAGAAACGTCCTGTGATCATTTCATTCATTCATAATTTCATGAAGAATCCAAGAGTTTTTATTTTCTTTCATTTTGAAGGTATCATGCCACCTTATAATAATAATAATAAGGATGATGATGATGATTGATTATTATTTGTTATTTATATAGTGCTAATAACAACAGCGCTAAAACTGTGTGTGCTTTCTGTCATACAACAGCAATGTTGCTAACAGAGCTCTTCACAAGCAATTCCAGCTAATGGCCCCCATGTTACCAGGAGGCCAGTCAACCCTGCCATCGATCTGACTGAGAGCACGTCAGGCAGAACAAACACTTTCACTGGCAGCAGGAAAAGACCTTGGACAGGGTTAAGTGACTGTTCAATCACGCCGTACCTGCGGAGTGAATGAGCGGTGTGTATGAATCTGTGCTCTCATTGTTGTCTCCTCGTCTCGTCGCGCGTTTTGCATGCTATCACGATGAGTCTAGCGGTCGCGTCTGTGATGTGGGGCCGCTGAAAGACACCTGCTGGTAAGCGTGCCGCTCTCCGCAGAAATATGACCAAATAAGAGCCCGCAAGGTTACAGGACGGCAAAGTTAATCATTTTCTACGGCTCAATAAAGCGGTCCGGGAACGCCGAATGAGGTGATTTCTGGCTATCTCCTCGCAGCCACGGCTGTTTGCGCCCAGGACAGTTGAGCACTTTTGATTTAAAGTTCTTCAGCCTGGGCCCGTTTTTCCCACAAAACCAGCATAGGTGGATGCTACGTATGAGTGTGAACGGTCCTTGGGGGGAATTGGGGTAACCGTAACCCACAGAGTTTCCATCTGAGAACTGCGAGGGGGGGGGGGGGCACAGAGAGGGGACTAATCCAGAACGGTCGCCCCCACAGCACCGGCTGAACGAACAGCCTTTTTTCAGCTGGCCCAGTCTGCTGAGCGAGAGAGAGAGCAAGAGAGAGAAGAGCGGGGAGTTGAGTGAGTAAGTTGAGCTTTGTGTTGATGCATTGTAATACAAACCTGTGTGCTTTGCCACTGTCAGCCTAGGGTGCTCTGGGTTAGGAATTTCAAAGCATGTATTTTTATGGAAAATAAATGTGTTTAAAGTGCTTGTGAGCTTGTGGAGTCTGAGTCTGACTGGAATATGAGCTCTTGGATTCTTTTATTTATGCCTGTTATATCAGTAATGTATTCGTACTATGTTGAAGTGGAGTAACAGCCCAGTGCATTGGACAGAACAGAAGCATTCTCAATACAGTTGGAAGCTGGAAGACATGAGTAGGAATATTCAGTAGCTGGTGGTGAAGGTCAGTGGATTTGTCCAATAATTGGTGTTTAGTGGTGTGGCTTACTGAGGCGGTTTAGTGAGGTTGGTTTACTGAGCTGTTTTTCGGAGACCCTTCAGAGGTGGAGCTCTTTCCGCCTGTCCTAAACGGTCCCACTTCTCACCCCATCCATCAGCACAGCTTTGTCAGTCGCCTTGTTCCTCACGGGGCTTCAGCCTCTGGGGTGCCGAAAACTACCGACAAGAACGACGCACAGCCGTAAATGGATTGCCGCGATGCTGGCGGGCAGCTCCGGCTTGCCTGATTGGTGGCGGCTGTTTAAGCCGATGGTCGCCGTCCTAAATGGATTGTGCGTGCTTCGCAGCGTGGGGACTGTTTAAGTGGACTACTAGAGCCCCTTTTATCTGTCTCTCTCAGTCTGCCATGTTAGCAGTGTGAGGAGCGCGTGAGGATAAGGCAGTTCGTGCTGCCTAGTGTCTTGAGTAGGAATCGGCTGAATTGCACTAGACTGGAGAGGTTGTGCTATTTAGTAATCTGTCCCAGCTGCTGTCCTGCCATTGCCCTGAGTGTTGCCAGTAGATCAGAGTTGCATTTTAGGAAATAATGTCTGAGGTGCTGAAGATGTTTGTTCCGGCCTCCTGTATTTGTGGCACATCCATGGCTGGTTCCTGCTCGGCCAATGAGAAGTCTTGTTCCTTGGCCTGCAAGGACCAATGCCCAGTCCTCTTAGCCTCTCTAAATTTAATTTAAATTAAAAAACACGGGCAAAATTGACAGCTGTGTCAGAAAACATTCTGGGAAATAACTTTGGGGCGGCTGTGAAGTCGTAGTCTTTCAGCTTCCAGATGCCGCTGCCTGCTTGTTTGAGATGCAGGCCACACATGTGACTGATTCCTCTCTCTGGGATATAAAAAGGCTGAGACAAAGCGGGGCGCTCTGTGACTGACGCGGGGAAGGAGCCCCCAGCGTGACGCTGTCCTCCCGAAATGAGGGACGCGGCCGCCGCCGCCTTTAGGCAAGGAGAGATGTGATGCCCTTCATCAGAGTCTGCTGGGAGACGGAGTCCTGGCCACAGGAGCGGAACGGAAACAACACCGCAATCAGCCGCCTGCCCAAAGCAGAGACAGCGCACTGTCCCTCTCCCGCCCCTCAGCCCCTCAGTCAGCGACTGACCTTGCGTCCCAATCACTTGACGTCGGCGCGACTTGGTGATGCCTTTTAATGGCTGTCGAGATAACCTGCTGTTAAAGGAGGGGAAAGAAAAACAAACAAACAAATAAAGAATGCTGTCGGTTCGACTTGATGACTGTCACACTCCGGTTCTCCTTTGAGTGGATTGTATGTCAACGTTATGATCTCTTCCAGGTTGTGATATGGTATTTGTTTTTTTTGGGCGTTATCTGAAGATGGGATGTAGTGAATTTGTTGCTGCCGTTCCAGCGGCAGTGCCTCTCACAGCCCTGATGTGTCGTTTTGTTGGCAGGATGTGGCGTGCCGCGCCCTAGCCTGTTCTGTATGGCTAACAAGATATAGCAACGCGCCGTCTGCCATATTAATGTAGTCGCCCTGGTAATGTGGCGCTTTGGCACCAGGAATTCAGCCTTCTCTCCGCTGGTTAAGGAGGCAGACTGCTTTTGGGGCTTCAGAGTCCAACGTCTGTGTGCAAACCCATTTGTATCTCTTGTTTGTCTAATGGGATGACAACGGTCAGGGCTATTGATTTTTAATTTACCCACTAATGCCTCCATTTTGGCTCATTTATATCGGTCCCAGCTGCATGTGTGTGCTACACGCCGTTCCTTTAAAATGACTTGAGTCAAATGAGTTTTCTTTCTTTGTTGTTTTTTTATGCAATCGCTTCATTTTTTTACGGGCAGTCTGCTGTTGCATGTAAACAGGAATGTGTGTTTTTATACAACACATCGATCGCTCGGGCTGGGATCTAAAATTAGTAACAGGAGAAGTCAGGTCAGTCGGCTCTGCTTTCACTTGCAATTTATGTCCTGCTGTCTGGAAATTGAGTAGATCAAAGATCTAGCAGGTAGCACAGGTGTGTGTGCGTGCGTGCGTCTGTGTGTGTGTGTGTGTGTGCATACACATATGTATGTGAGACAGATGTGGCTCTGTTCTACCCTGACTCTGCTTTTCAGAGAACCTTTTGCCAGCCAGTCTGTGTAATGATCAGTGGAGTAGTTGGTCTGTGGATGAAGAGCGTTCTGTTTGTGTCTTGACAGTCCAGGTCTGTGTTTAGATAGCATTTATATGGAGGTAAGTGATACTCATGCCGTATGAATGGGATATATCGCATGCACTCCTTTTTGATGATACAGAGAAGAACATTTCTTCTTTTGGAATATCTTCTGGCATAAGATTGTATGTTTGCTTGGGAGCCCAAAATAAGTGTCAAAACTGCTGTGAATTGTAAGCCATGGATTGTTACAGAACGAATAGACTGAGAGATTTGTTTTGGGATGAGCATACAAAATTTCAGGCCTGCTTCATCGCCACGGCATCCCTGTCAGTTTTAGAGGGTGAGGACAGTCGCGCCCCCCTTCTGAATTTAGCCGGGCGCTTCTTTTCCCTCCTCATAGCCTGTGTGATGTCACAGGCGGGTCACAGGAGATGGAGGAGGCTGCTGTGGCCTTGTGTCGGCCTCTCCGCAGAGGTGACACCACAGCCAGTTATTCTCTCGGTCAGTTCATTGTCTGGTCATAGTCTGGGCCACGGTTATTAAAACTTCCAGCAAACAGAAACCTTGGGCATGTGTTCATGCTTCTTTATATGAATCTCTCTGTTCATGTTCATGGGTTGCGGGAGAGTACACACTCTCTCCTCATGGGCATGCTACCAGCTGCAAGCTTCTTCTTGCTTCTTGACAGTCCACCAGCTAAACCGTGCAGCCACTGGCAATGCCATGGCCAGTTATGCTGGCGAGGTCAGGTCTTGACTTCGGCAAAATTAACCTTTCACGTCCTGGGGTGGGAAATTATTCGAATGCTGTGGTGCGTCTATGTGCAGTTTGTGTTTGGGTAACTCAATCTTGCATCGCCAGCCCTCTCCAGTTACAGCACACGCTTCTTTGTGGGAACACTTCAAGAGAGGGGGGAAAAAAAACACAACTGCAGTCAGAGGAGATGAGATCTGAGCAGAGAACGGCTTTGTGTTCTTTTGAGATGCCCGTAATTTATGAGGGGAAAAAAAGTGCGTCTGAAATTGTAATGACCTGTCTGCAGACAGAAAGCAAGGATGAGGCTGTGGACTATCACATCGGAGCCCAGCGTGGGGTGTAGCGGGAGAAATCGAGGAATGCAAATGGACTGATTAACCCGAGTCTCCCCCTGGTGGGCGGTGGGGCTGCCAGAGCTCCGGTGGGTTTGAGGAGAGTGATGTGTTGTTTTTCAGGATTTTGACTTTAATTGTTCCGAGGGGCTTTCTGAGGCCAGGAAAACAATCTCATCTTGCCCCGGCTGGCACCCCCCGGCTCCTCTGAGTTATTTATTTGTCTTACCTCTTTAATATGAGTCAGGGCTTTGAACAACAGGACAAATTGGACTGCAAATCAGAATTTATTTGGTGCAGCTAATTTCCGGAAAAGGTCAGAGAGATGGAAACCAAAAAAAAAGAAGAAAACGAGAGAGAAAGACAAAAACAAGCGGGGATTGGCTTTTTCCACAAGCAGCCAGGACATTCGCATTATTCCAAGGACATTATTTTAGATTGTCCCTCTAGTGAATTAATCAGCAATATTAAGGCTGTGATGAAACGTGATGAAAATAACAGGTTGACAGATCTGGAAGATTGTCATCAACCAAGAAGTAATAGCTTTTTAATAGTTCTTAAATTGCGGATTGCCTTTTGGAAGCAAAGCAGACATAATGCAAGCATGTTGCATTAATGAATTTTGTATTCCTAATTCTTTAACACTGACTCCTGACCCGCCCTTTCCTAGAACATGTACGAAGTGGGCGTTGCCCAGGAACTGGGATAGTTCAATTAATCCAAGCCAGCCTTTGCTTGTAGGTGGATGGATCCATATCTGTAGTCACCTGGCTACACCTCAACCCCCCAGTGTTACACGTAGGGGTAGTCTTATGATTCCCATCACGTCCTCCCCTGTGGAGACCCCCCCACGTTCCCTGCGCCGACTGCTCCTTCTGCGGTCGTAAGAATGCGTTTCAATGTCATGTGAAATAGCTGCTTGCCGGCGTCTCCGAGCCGCTTTTACCCGTGCCGTGAATGAGCGAGGGGCGGGGATATTATTGCGCGCAGCGACGGTGTCGACAGCACGTCCTCGCGTGTTCCTCCTGTGCGCGCGGCCCATGACAGCCTTCAAATGGCGGATGAAGTTATCAGTTATGGGCCCCCGGAGTGCCAGTCTGACTGTGGAATGTCCCTCGGGTTATTTCTTCCCCCGGCGAGTCAGTCGCAGATTCCCAGTGGGGAGTCCAAACGGGGTCCATTGAATCCAGTCTAATCGGCGTGTAATTCTCTCTCAGTCCAGTTCAGATAACACAGGGGTGGTGTGCAGGCTGAGGGCAGCTGGGATGCAGGCTCGGTTCTGGCTGCTGTGCCTGGGAACCTCTTGACTGCTTAATTACGATTGGCTGCTACAGCTGCGCAGCTGGACTCACTCTTCCAGTTCCTGATATGCGCATTTTCAGGAGTACTCCCCCCCCCCCCCTCCCCCCCCTTCCCCACCCCACATAATGAGGGCTTGACTGGAGGCGGGGTGTCTGAATAGTGAATGTTTTTTTCCGCCCTCGAGCGTTCCGTTTTGCATGTCTACATTTGTCTTCCAAATTGATCCATAGGAAAAGCGTCACAGCTAGACACCTACCCTCAAGGCCAGCTGCCTTTGGCCCGTGGGTGGTCCCGGAGGAGGGGGTAAACGAGAGCGGCTCTGAGTCACACATCCTTTTTCACTGTCGGATTCCAGGAAACAGGCGTTTGGAGGGCTTTAAACCTTTTCACTTTTTACCCCCTCCCAAACTGGAAAGTCCCATTGTATTTGCGAGCCTTGCCTCATCTACGCACTGTCCTCTGTCAAATCAGGAGAGCACAGCCAAGCATGCCTCTCTCTCTCTCTCTCGGTAGTTCATGGTGCCAGACATCGTTTCTTTTCAAACCGCAGTCAACCAGCTGAGGCATTCAGTGGCTCGGCTGGAGCGGTTCGCTTCGTATGCGTCTGGTGCGGGCGGACTGCAGGTGGCAGATCGACTCTAGCGCATGATCAGTCACGCCGCCTGCGTCTCTGCCTCCCTGGGTGACCGTGCGGCCAATTATGCGCTGCTCTGTGGGGCTTCCAGTCACAGTTCACCTTCATGCTTTTTTTTTCTGAGAAAATCATTTCCGGTCTCTCGCTCCGTCCCAGGTGTGCTTTGTCTCACTGTTGTTTGCCGTTTCCCTGAACAAGTCTATATTTGTCACCGCACACACGACTTCCGCGGTGCTGCCTGGTTCAAGGTGGCTTCAGAGTGAAGACTGGCGCTGTCTTGCATACTGAGCCTACTGTATCCTCTCCAGCCTGTTGGCTGTGGTGAGATTGTGCTATCTGACATGCCCAAATTACATTCTGTGAGCTGCCCGCAATCAAGACTGAACATCTCATCTCGCCTTGAAGATTGAGTTCACAGGGCTTCAATCAGACTCGCAATTAGCTGCCCAGCTTTGATTTCTATTGGCTGGTGTACGGAGAGGGCATTGTGAATGGAGCAGAGCGTGTTCTATATATCTGTACATGTCGTCTTGATCTATATGGCTTCCTCTGGAAAATTGCCTGCAAAAAATAGGTTTTAAAGTTACACCCCCCCCCACCCCTACAAATACAGTGCTTCATAAAGGGGGAAGAGAACATACTGTATATTTGGGGCCATGGTTGTAATATTAATCGTTAATCCCCTCAAGGGATCAGTTACTACAGGTTCAGCATTCCTACCTGTCCAGTGACTACACTGTAGTCTGTCCAACTAACTCACTTGGAGGATTCTCCCTCTCTTCCCTTCTCCCTATTTTCTTCCTACTGTGTTTTTCATCTTTAGTGATGAGAAGATGGCTACCTAACACTGAATATTTCGCATTTTCTTTCGTAGATTTTGTCATGGTGGAGTGGTAAATGCTTTAGCTTTGAAGACTGGAAAAAACCACAGAATATGTATTTTTACACCTACTATTGTACTTGTCTTTTTTTTTTTTTCATTTTTGCTACGTCCGGTTCCTGATTAGATGGGCTCTTGTTTTTTATCGCTCTGATTAGATTCGCATCTCATTTGAATGTGTCTGCAGCTTTATCTGTTTGTTGTTTGTTGTCTGTAACTAATTTTAATCTTCTTTGTGTGAAAAAGGACTTTGATGCCACATTAGATATGCAGTGTGAATACAGATAAGGGAATGACAACAGGGGGCATTGCTGCAAGCATGGCCATTCCCCCCCCCTCTCTTTTCCACTTCCTGTTTTGTTCTGCCAAAGAACCTAATTACCACTTTCCAGTTCCTTGATGTGTTTTTGTATTTGTATGACGTGGACTGCAGACGTAACCTAGGCCGCTGGTTTTTCATGATGTAGCCTACACCACAGAGGCTCCTGGCACTCTGCTCAGCCTTAGCCTCAGCCCTGGTCACTGCTTGCAGTGAAGTGGCTGGTAGATTTCTCTCTGCACTTGATGCTTGATGTCTCAATGCTCATCTCAGATCCGTCATTACCCTGTTAACTGAAAGTTTCATTTTAAAGCAACAATGAGGAGTCAAAGCCTGTGTTCCAGGTGTATTAACTGGTGATCAAAGTCTATAAAGGGTGAAAAAAATATTTTCCCAAATGACATCCCAATGTAAATTAACCTTCTAAGTATATTTCCTGTGAGTTTTCTGTTCCAAAGCTCTTCCCATCTAAAAATCTCCATCAGCACTGTGATGTCAAAATGGAAGGTAGGGTACACATGTTAATTTCAGAGGTTAAACACTAGGGAAACATGTCATTTCAAAAGAGAGGGCTGTGGTATTTACCTAAAGCCCTTTGTCTCCTCTGAGAGGACGTGAATGTTTACAGCATCGCATCGCATTGCTGTCTGGTGGGATCTGTTCTGTTGCCCGTTTTTTTAGGGTGAGGTATTTGGTTTGCTTCCCTAATGGCTGAGATGAGCCGTGTCCAAATCCTCTCACAGTCTGTAACTGCTGCCTGCACCGTGATGGAAGGTCCCCCTCTTTTTGGGAAACCGGCTTTGAGGGAGCTTAAAGAGTGCCGAGTTTGAGCTCGCTGTCTGATGAATTCTCCGATGTATACATCTCCCAGATTTAGCGGATCAAATTCCCTCTTAGTCCCTCTGCAATCCATCTGATCAAATCAACACTTAACACATCTCTCTGATCCATTTAATAAAATCTTCCACACTCACCCCCTCCCCCATCCCCGAGCCCTGACGCACACCTCCCAGAGATATCGGACACCCCCCAGGGTTCTGCCGTCTAATAAACCTAAATGCAATCTAAACTGAGGTCAAAAGTGAAACAGAATATAAAACTCATTTTGTGGAGATCAGGTCAGACCAAACCTGGAATAACAATTAACCTGCTGAGCATGTCTCTGAGATTCATTTCATTTGAGCATTTTTTTTTTGCATTCTGTATAATTACCGTTATTCATTTTTTAACTTGATTATTTATTCACACCAGAAAGATTGGTCTTGCACACATACTCCTGTGTGTTTGAGAATTTAAAAAGGCACGATCTTGCTCTGTAAAATGTGTAAAGTGCTCCAGTGACAGGTTTGCTGCGCCCTTGTTTACTGCTCATGGTTCCTTGGCGAGGAGAAATCGGCCATCTTGGCTCTTTCTGCTGTGTTGGCTGGGAAACGGCCAGGGTCGTGCAGGATCACAGAGGTGGGGTCCAGCGCTGTTGGTGTGTGTGGTGACGTTCGTGATTGCCAGGCTGCCATTGGAGAAAATAATAGTTTTTTATTTTTTTTTGGTCATCCAATAGAACATCTTGTTGTTTGGGCAGATTGTCTATAGTAACCTGATGCTCAGCTCTGGTTGGTCTACTGCTTCCCTACTGTAGGACAGGATAGTCAATCTTGGGTTTATTAGGCCTTAATTCACTGCTGATTTTGTAATGTGTAAGCAAAAATCAGTGGGACCCTGTGGCTCCCCAGCACCAGGGGTTGGCTTTCCCTTCACTTGCGGGTTCCGGTTGCTAACAGGATTTCCTGCTGCTTTGTTTGTGGATGGGTATTAAGAGGTGCGAGAGGGCGTGCAAAAGGACAAAACTTACATTTGTGAATTGTCTTTTTTCTGGCACTTGTGATGGTTTAATGGGCACAAAAGCATTACAGTCCTTTTGTGGAACCCCCACTCAGTAATGATCCACCTCCCCTGGACATACGGCTTTATTTCACATAACTTTCTTGCGGCCACAAATTGCTGCCTCCATCGACCCCAGGAAGAGTGCATTTTGTTAGTCAGAAGGGACTCTAAAACTCCAATTTCAGTGATGAATTACATCAAATCATCCATTATAAATATTTATAGATGAGCTCAGCTTTGTGCTAAAGCACTAATGGAAGTGTGGAGCCAGCTGCTAGCATTTCCCTGAAGGATCTCTTGCTGTGGCTGCATGCTCTGGGATAGACTAAATGTGGTTATTTTGTTTATAGGTAGTTGCCTCTTATCTGTAATAAGCAGGAATTTTTGTCCGGTACACATGCTGTCATTAGTCCAAAGCAATGTGCTGGAAGAACAATTGAGGTGATGAGGTTTAAGCCTGTGCTGTTTGCAGTTCGCAACCCCACTGAAATTTCGAGCTATTCCTGGACTGTTTGTGCTTCAGCAATGAAAACACAGATTCTCTGCTTTCAAACAGGTGGTCCTCTTAATATTGAGAAAACAGGAGTTGTTTTGATTAATATTTGAGGTCAGACTGGTGCTGTTTTCTAAGGAGTTTGGTATTTTTTTTCTTTGATGTATTTACTGTGGAGTTTTGTTTAGTTTTCTCTTCTCTCAGTTTTGCATGAATTATCACACTCACAGGCCTGTCCTGCATTTGTTAATTCTGTTTTATGGATTCAAGATTCATTTTTCAGGAAGTACCATGGGCTAACAGAACTGGCTAGAACAGTGAAAAGTTTTCAGCTTGGATGAAGTGGTGCAATCTGGAGAACTGTTTGAGGATCTTGTCCAGGTCATTTTGTAGGACACCAATTCATCAGAATTCTTCCCATTTGAGTTGGCACTGGGGGCTGGGTTGCAGGAGAGCGGCAGACACTGCAGTTATTTCTGGATGCAGTGAAGTGCTGATTCACCTGACCTTGCCCTCTTGACCTTCTCATAGTAGTACTTCACCATAGAGAAGAGATTGCGGTGTGAACTTGGAGAGTTCATCACTATCACTGCTTGGAAATGAGGCCCTACCTCTACATGTTTTTAAAAAAACATTTTTAAGCATACCATGGTCATCAGCATTAGTAATGAACCCGCATTGCTTATCATCTCCCTTCTAGAAAACCTCTCCTCATCATTTTTCCTCCCCTTGTAGTCCTTGAAAATGGAAGCGCTCCTTTACAGATAATTGATGGCCTGACTCTTTAGGTGGACCTCATTTTCAGCCCCTGCATAATGAAGTACAGGAAAAGCAACTCGGTGGTGTCCTTCCCCCCCCTCCCCTCATGTCGTGTAAATCACACTGTCGCAGCCGGTTATGCTAATGTGTTAGTTTGATTATCTGCCGGATGACTGCAATCAATTGTTGATTTGGTTTGGAGTGCCATTGAAATATGACATGAATCAAATGTAGAGGTAAATGAATATACAAAAAAAGGTCCTTTCGTGATGCGATATCGACAAAGACGATTTCCCCAACATTCTTTGACTGGTCTGTTACTGTCTCAGAGCTCAAGAGAGGAACACACTACAGTTCAAACTGTTTTCTCTGTGGTTCATAACATTGGCAGCCTTTGACATAACTCAAGGGAAGGGCTCACAGCCATAATCAATTAAAAGTTTTGCAGTAATGTTGTGCCTCATTGAGATATTTAAGGGAGCAAAACTGAATTAGGCATCACTGGTTAGAAGGTGAACCTAGGTCAAAATCCGAAATTTCATATGTCTGATGAAATTTATGGATGTGTGTAAAGAGCCTGCTCTGTGGCTCGCTCCCAGAAAAGGGCTCAGGTTTAGCCTCGTGAAAAGACTTAGGTCTGAGCCTTGTGAGAAGACATTATGAAACCCTCCTTTTCTCTGCCAAGAGATGTTCTTTGATCTTTGATCTAAAATGCCGCAAGATTTATGGGATTTTTTAAAAACTCAAATCGACCTGAGCAGACCTTTTATATGCAGCCTTTCTGCGGTTCTATAGCTGCAGCCGTGTTATTAATCGCAAATACTCCCTTGCCTCAAAGTCATTGAAATCTATGTTTTTGATTCCCCAAATCTCTGCACAGTTTGGAATGTCCAGTTCGTTATTGTAAGTGCAGCACACCACTGCAGCATCCTCAGTGTGGAGGAGTGCACCCTGGTCCTGAGCTGCTGCTGCAGTTGCTGCACTGCAGGGCTGATGCAGCTGGCACGGGCACCTCACAGGTGCACAGTTGAATAGGGGGGTTGCTGCTGAGCAGCGAGGCATGGAATGTCTCATTCACTGTGCGTGTGACATCACTGAGTGCTGCAGTGTGGGGCCTCAGCACCAATGAGCAGCTGGAGGGCAGCGTCACTGATCCGTCAGGCACCTGTGTTCTGTCTGCACCAGCTGGCTGGCTGGCTCTGTGGGCTCCATAGAGGAGGAGAAGCATGCCAGAGTGTGACCTCTCAAGGTGATGGAGGACGTTGAAGGAGAGTACGATTATGACTAGGCTAGGCCATCTTAAATGAGGAGGAAAAGATAAAAAGGGAAGAATTTTTTTTAAAAGGACCCCCACTCTTAGTGAGACATGGTCTGGGACTCTGAAGGTCAATCACTCACACGGAAACCAGGGATTTAATGCTGTGGTTTCTCACGGGTCCATGGGACCATGGGACCCCTATAATCAGCAGTTGGGTTCTGCGGTGCAGTGTTTTCTGCAGTTACCATTTCCCCTATTTGGACGGAGAATCGCAGCGGAGACAGGTTGCAAACAGCTGGAGGGTTATCTCGCTGTGGCACGGCTTTCAGAGCGTCTGCTTGACAGATTGCTGCGCCTGGAGCTTGGCCCGCCCCCCCCCCCATCTCCACCCACCCCCCCCCCCAGCAGAAGGGCGACATTGACGGTTTCTATTTTTTTCCCCCCGAGAACAAAGCGATAGGAAACCTCTGTTCCAACTAAATCACTCAGCCCATTCCCCGAACCCCCCCCCATCCATTCAGTTTGTGCTAATTAGCTTTCAGCCTACATGCTTGTGAGAATGGCACAGATTTTTTCCTCAGTGTGTGTGTGTATGTGTGTGTGTGTGTAGGTGTGTGTGTGCGTGTGTGTATGCGTGTGTGTGTGTGTGTGTGTGTGTGTGTTTTGTTAAAATACGCAGTGTTAAGGGCAGGGAGACATCTCCCCACTTTATGACTGCCAGTCAGTGTTCCTTTGCCAGGAAGGGTGAATAGCCCTGCTTTGGATGGCGAGCTGGATTTGGCTCCCACCCGTCCATTCTCCCACCTTTGGCTGCTGCCAGTGCCACTGAGGGATGCTCACCTCTCATGCTCTGGAGAGGCTCCATTATTAGAGAAAGGACCCAGGGTAAAACTGGAGCAGTGCAACTGTCACTTTCCATGGCCCCCGTGTGCTGGGCACTGCTTTACCCAGGACCCCGCCCCTCTTGGGAATGTGATGTCACATCCTCTTAGAAATAAAATTTAATGCTGGAAAAATTGGGACGATGCACAATGGTTGCCATTTGGGGGTGGGGGAGCGGCTTCTCTTTACCGCTGAAGAAAGAAGTGATTAGTGTGTTGGGGAGGGGAAGTTGGGGGGTGCGGTTTTCCTGTGTACAGTATGAGTGTGTAGAATGAGAGGGACCTGACCTTGACTCTTTCATGAGTTTAATTGCTTTGATTTCTTGTGAGTTTTTACCTGCAAAGGTTGTCTCCATTGCCGAAGGCTAATTTAGGCAGCAGATCTGCGCTACCCATTTGGAGAGGAAATGTGGAATGTCAAAATTGCGATGAAACTAGTCCTCTGCTGGTTATTTTAAAAAATCTGTTTTAAGCTGAGAAAAACCTCGCATTACCTTGAACAAAAGCCCTACTTATTTTCCCCTCACTTGTATGCCAAAAGGCAAAGAACAAAATGTGACGGAATTGTTTCCGGTGTTTTCAGGTGAGCTGGCTCTAAAGAGGAAACGGGCGTGTGTCTGAACAGTGAAATCTCACCATTTTAATGGCCTTTTGTCATTCCGTACGGTTAAAAGCTCTCATTAAAGTCATTTGCGCTGCAAGGCTGACTGGCAGGGTAACGCACCGTGGGCTCACAGACAAGCAGCCGTCTCTGTTGCTTCGCACTGGACCAGAGGCTTTGACCTTGCGCTCCCTGATAAAGGCTTTTTTTCCGAGGTTTCACACTCAGTGTTAATGAAGTACAGATCTGCCAGTTAACTCGTGTGAATATGTCATTTATTTCCCAGTCTAATTGAGGCGTATTGGAGTGAAAGACAGAGCGGCTCTTCATTTTCTCCATACTAAGACTCTGCGAGCGCACATTCTCATACGCTGCCAGGCGTCTCTTGTTTCTCCTCCACGCCTCACCGGCTGAGCGACGCTGCTTTGAAGGAGCGCACTTGATTTTATGTACGGTTGCCGCGAGCAGTCTGCAGGCATCCAGCCGACCCGAGGAGCCTTGGGTGATCAGACAAGTACAGCTTCTCTGGCGTGCCACTCTACTGAACCCAAGTGTTGTAATGGCCCAGCCAGCCCCCCAGCAGTCCTGGAAGCATAATCTAAGACATAAAGCTCAAAGGCTTTCTCATCGTTTTCTACATATCATGATCGGCACAGAAGAGTTTCAAGCTAGCTGTAAAGTGCTGCGTTGCTAGGAGATATAAACAGCTTCAAGCCAGGAAGGTTGCTGCTTTGGTTGTTAATCCCAGTAGTTTTTGTCATCTTTCTTGAGCCGAGTGTATATTTGTTCGCTATTCCTGTAATACATTAACTGTCAAAACTGGTTCTGGTAAACAAAGCTTTAAATAATGTTCCATTTTTTTTGTTTCTTTTTGGATTCTGCTCCTAAGAGAAATCTGTTGATGGTTATCTCTGAGCCAGGTTATGTCCCCTGGACATGGATCAAGTTTCCCTCGAGACTTGCATCACACAAGTGGAGATCTCCAGACACATGAAGGATTGACTGATGTGTCCAGTTCCCCCCCCTAGCAAAGGCCATTACTCACAGTTTACATAACCATAACATGTAATCAGTAAAGAGTCAATAGCACTTTGTCTCCCGTGTGGAGGGGGGTATAAATCTCTTCTGCAGGGAAGGTATTTCCTGTGTCGTCAGCCTCTTCCCTTGTGTGGCCTGCCTGATGAGGAGGAGCAGGTGGCATGTGCGCTTCAGTGTTAGATGATCCCTGTCATAGTCCCACGAGCTCTGCCTCTCTCCTCTTGCCTTCCTCAGGCTGCTTTGGCTTTTGGCGCTAGGCTACAGCTCTTCATTGTTGGGATGAACTGGACACAAGAATGGAAAAGAATATGTTTATTTTAAAAATTGTTATAGCTAAACATCTAAGCAATTATTCCACTTTTTGTTTTTAAAAAAGAAAACAAATTAGTCATACATTTTAAAAAAGATTAATTTTTTTTTGTCCTGTCCTCCACCTACATTCTTTGGTAGGGTCATCCCTAGGGAGCTTTTTTTCCCCCTAAATTTGTGATTTTCCACTGGTAGCATTAAAGATTTAAATTACTGTCTCTTCCCCCCCCCCACCCCCCCACCCCCCCCCCCCCCACCCAGCAGAACTGACTGGGCATGATGGGCAATATGAACTAATTATGGAGGAAAATCGGATCTCATCTAAAATGTGTCTCTTTAGTGCCAGCGGATGAACAGAACAGGAACTCGGTTTGTACGAAGCAGCTGGCTTGTGTTTCAGAGTGGTGGTGTGACAGTTGACAGTGATGTGCGTATTTTCTGTAAAATGACTCAGAGATGCTTCTTTAGTGCTAAAAAAGCCTTGAAAATGTCTCCTTGTGGTGGGCAGTTTTAGTGAAATTAAATGTTTCTCATGGGCACTTGAAAACAGAAGTTTTCTTAGCCAGTAACAAAAAACTAGGCTTGGAAAAACGAATGTGAGATGAACGCATTACCTGGCTCAGAAGTGCAGGCACTGCCTGCATCCCTTGGTCAGTTCAGTCTCTGCATGGAGCTTTTGCCTAATCTCTTTCACTATTTTGGGCAACAGTGAAATCGATGCTGCACTCTGGCCTTCCTCACAAACAGTCTTTTTTTGACAGAAGGCAGTTTTTGTTTTTTTTGTATGCCTCCAACAATAAAAAATCATGTTTGATTGCCTGTGATCGGCCGGCATAGGCTTGCAGTCTAACTCCTGCTAAAATAAAAAGCTAAAATAATCTGCGCATTTACTTTACTCTGTTGCCATGGACACAGACATGCCTCACCACAGACACAGCTGTCTGTCTGTCTGTCTGTCTGTCTGTCTTTCTCTCTCTCTCTCTCTCTTTCTGTCTGTCTGTCTGTCTGAGGAAAGCCTGATGGACCACTACCTAGAGTAATATTGTTTAACCAAACCCAATAAAATGGATGCTGTTGTTCTTGGAAGTGAATGCACAGCTGGCCTTCCTGAAGGCGATCTCTGCCGGCATTGCACAAATACTTCAATCGGCTCATTTTTTATAACCTCTTCTTTGAAGTCTAAATAAAGCTCCACAAACCAAACAAAAGACCAGCAGCGATATTACAGCACGTACAAAGTCCCAGTGGTCACAAGCATAGATCTGAAACATGAACCATGAACTGAAGTTTAAATAGCCTTTCCTAGGAAATATTATTTTCTTATTGACTGTGTTCATGACAGATACAGCCTTAGCAGTAGACATTGTTATTATTAGTGTCACATGCTCCTGACTTTTGATCTTCTTTTTGGGGCACATGCTGCTTTGTCCTTTATTCAGCACAAGCACTCCCTTCCAAAGGGATAAATTTGACAGTTTCGTACAGATGTAGTGAGTCCAGTTTGTTCCTTGTGTTGGATTGCGTAGCAGCCTCGCCCATATTGTGAGACCGTACCTGCTTTCACTGCTATAGCATTCACTTTGTCTTTTAGTCTTAGCTTGGAGTTTTGAAAAACATGTCGGAGGGTTTGGGCTGTAACAGTGTACAGTTTGTGAAAACAGCCTGTTCTCCATCGATCTGACCCGATGAACTGCAGTATTGTTTTGTTTGAGTGGAGTTGCTGGCGAATGGCAGGGGAGATAATTGAGACATGTGATGTGAGTATTTGCAATAACAGAAGACTTTGCAACGCCCAATGTTTGTACAACTGCAGTTGCCAGTCGGGCCAAGTTGTGACAAAGCATTGACCAATCAGGAACAGTGGAATTTTGCCTCTTACCCAAACCCAGAGCGGAACATCAAAGTTGATTCACAGTATCTGAGTGCAGTATGCCCAGTGGCTGCCAGGGTGCGCAGCAGTGTGTGCCCGGGCACTACCTGGGCAGCATTTGAAAAGGTGCCAGGCTGCAGTTTGGGAAGGCTGGGAGGAGCTGCCCAGCCCTGTGAGTGGAGAGTGTTTCAGCCCTCGGGCAGCTGGAGAAAGTGAAAATAATCCACTCTTCTCTGTGGAAGGGATCAAGTTTTGCCCTCATGATGGACAAAGAGGGGAAGGGGGGAAAGGAAAAAGAGAGAGACAGAGGTGTTGTGGGGAGAGCGAGGTAAATAGGGAGAGAGAAAGCAAGAGATACGGACAGAGGGATAGGGGCCAGAGAGAAAGAGAGAGACGGGGAGAGAGAGTGAGAGAGTGAGGGAGGGAGGGAGGGGCGCGGGAGGGGTTGTAACGTTTTGATAAGCTCCATGGCATTTCTCTGACGGCCAGAGTTTGGGGGGGTGAGAGCCAGTGCAGACACTGTACTCTGAATGAAATTTCAGTCAGCAGTCACTGCGGGAACTGAAGCGGCCTCACGCTCCCCCCCCCTTCCCCTATCCCGTGGCGGGACACGGCTACCGTGCCAGCTCTGCTCTCTGTGTGCCCGAGCCGAGAGGACCGAGAGGAACGGCGGAGTTAGACCCAGCGGGGGGAGGCCCGTCACCTCGCTGCGCTATGAGGAGAGAGGTAAACACTGATCAGAACAGCCGGGCTCCGAACCCCACAGTCAGGAGGGAGTTTCAGACTCGCGTCAGGAAAGGAAGGAGCTAGCTGGATTGCTATCGGGCTGACAGAGATAGAGAGGCCAGGCTGCATATCTTCACATAGCTCTGGCTGTAGCGTGCTGTGGCAGCGGTAGTGAAAGTGCCACGCTGTGGTGCCCTTTCGGGGTCCGGTGCCGACGTTGTTTTGCTTGGTGCGCTGGGTGAAGGATTAGCAGTAAAGCTGCTGTTTTTGTTGTGGGATTCAGAGCTGTGTGGTGGGTGTGTTTTTGGAGTTGGTGCACAAGAGGTGTCAAACAAAAGCATGTGTTTTTCCTGTTTTAAAAAAAATTTCTCTTTAAAAGTCACCCTGGGGCGGATGATGACAAAATTAACAGTCTCCGTACAGAAACAGAAAAACATGAATTGTTAATTTGACAGGTGCCCAGCAGCTGAAACATCTGCTATCTCCAAAATGTGATTTCATTTTTAAAAATCTGTTTTTAAATTAAAACTTATTAGCACTGCGCGACTGTGTGTGTATGCTTGCTATGCCCAACTGAACACTTTTTCTTTGCAGTTGATTTTCAAATGCTATTGAAAAGTTGTCATGGTCGTATTAGAAGAACTTTGCTACTTTTTCCGAGAATGGCCTTGGCTGCCCCTCTAGAGCTGTTCCACAGCTGAGAATATGCTGTAATTAAACTGATGAAGAAAGGCAGTGTTCTCGTTCGAGAGAAGCCTGGAGTGATTACGGTTGCTGATCAAAGCTCCATCGTGCTCACTTTTTTCCTCATTCTTACCGGATATTCGCAAAGCAGGACCTGTTGTGATTAGCTCGGAGTGGAATGTGGTGAAATGAGAGGACGGGCTTTCTTGGGTGGGGGAGTTATTATATTGTAGGTGGATTAATGGCCTCCATCTTATGTCAGATCTTAAACGCAATATGTGAAGTTTAGATAGAAATCAAATTACATCATGGCGGCTGCACTTTAAGCAGAAGCCGCCCACTTGTACCATTTCCAAAGAAATAGCGACTACATAATTAACTTTGGGTCATTTCTAATGCCTGAGTATTTATTAACCTTTAAATTAAACTGACAGTGGATGTAACACACCCATCCTCCTGTGGACGAACGCCAGTTTAAAAGCACACAGCAGCTGTTTGTGGCTGGGGAATCCTATGCTGTTGTTTTAAATGTGTGAGATTACAACAAATAGAGTCCAGTCATAACAATTTACCCTAACTGGCAGGTCATTTCTCATGTTATTTAAAAAAAATAAATCTGTTCTGTCAGCGTCTACCCGTGTGACAGTTTCCAGAATGAAGCACTCCAGGCCTATCTGAAGAGCCAAACGGGTTGTTGGCGGTAATGGAAAGCTGCACTTCTGGAGTCTTCTCTTCCTTCTTAGTGGTTTGATGCTGATAGGAAACAGCCTGGGAGAGATTGGGCCTTTGGCTGAAGGGACCTTCATTGAGAACGTGTCAGAGTGATATAACGTAAGCTCAGACAAGGGAGATATCGGCGCAGCACAGACTGGGTGAAGTGCTCCCCTTCCAGCAGCCCGTCTGCTTCCATCAGGTGCTTGACAGCAATTCCAGGATAGTGGCGGAATGTGCTGGTCGTGTGAGGTCATGTGACCCTCTCTCCCTGCCTGTTTTACGGGCAGGTGTAGTGCATCAGAGGTGGGAGGGCGAAACCTGTGTTGTATATACCCTGTTTGTGTAACCCATCACTGTCACCATGGAATGTCGCGTGCAGCACACAAGATGATGGGGGAGTGTTTGGCCTGAAGGCCGCACACGGTTTCACCTCTGACACTGACCTGATGTGCTGTTTGGTGTTTTGGTGAGGTCACTGCGTGCGGCTGACTGGAATGCAGTGCAGAAACAGGTGTCCCCTGCTACAGGCCATCTCAAGTCCTCAGAGCCCATCTGTCCAGGCAGCACTGAAACAGCTGGAGTAGCTCTTTCCATTAGAGCCTGACACCGATACCCTGGTGGATGAATGAGGAACATACTGTGTGTGTGTGTGTGTGCGCAGTGCGCGTTTATGCATACGCATGCTTTTTTTGTATCGCTGCGTGCGTGTACGAGCACGTGTATGTGTTTACGTGTTTGTTTGTGTGTGTGTGTGCGTGGCTACGTGTGTGTGTGCGCACGTGCGGTGCCCGTGAGAAGCAGCAGCGATGCGCTACGTGGAGGTGCCCTCGATTCCGCACGTGAGGGGGACACAAAGCGCCAGCTCGGCTGGAAGGGGAGTTCATTTCCTGCTGGATGCGGCTTGGCCCGGGGCTCTGCCGATGATTTCCCCCGAAGCTGCGGAGTAACTCCGGCACAACAAACGGGGGGACCGCTGTACTTGCGCGCTGGTCTGCTGGCAGTGTGCTAACCGCAGTGAATTCCATGACAAGTAGTTCAGAAGTAATGTGGGAGAGACAAAGGAGCTAAAGAATGCAGATTCGCAATTATGCGCGGGGGGGGGGGGAGGGGCTGGGCCATTGTGCGGCCCTGATGCGGTTGAGAGAGCGGCGTGCTGTTCGCGGGAACGGAGCCCAGCTCACCGCGGTGCCCGTGCCTGATTTACCGCCATTCCCTTAGCTTCGGACCAATTACAGTCTATAAATCACCGCAAACACAAACCCCATTGTGTTTTTTTTTCCTTCTCGGCCACTTAATTAAAAGTCAGCTAGTGACGCGGCGTGAGCGTTTCCTCTGAGATTGAAGTGGGGGAGGCGGGATCAGGCAGCGTGAGGTATTTAATGCGCGCAGCTCTCGATATTCCGGTTTGAATGATCGCGGCGTTGGAATTTGTTTTGAAAATACAGTAGGACCGGAAATGCTCGTAGATCTATGAAATGTTTGTGCTCAGAAGGATGTGTGCAAGGAGTGTGCAGAGGATGTGTGAAGTGGGGAGTGGAGCTGGTTATGTCCGGTCGGGTCAGGTCTTTGTAACTCTCTGTTTTCTGGTGTGAAGTGGGTGTGGCTGCTGGTAACTTGTCCTGTAGATCTTCTCAGGAACGTACTCCTGTTCACCCTGACCGGATCAGGCCGGTTTTACTGGCGCAACACAGCTCTACTCCATTGTGTTTCATCGACCATTCATAAGTTCTGGCCTGGGCATCAGCGAATGGTCTCTGCCCAAGCTCTAGGACACGCCCCATTTCCGACCTTCTCTCATGCCAAAGGGGTTTAGTGCCCCCCTGAAAGTTGTTCAAGATGCACGTCTGCCTGCCACACGACCCAGGTTCGATCTGTCCAAGTCGTGGGGGCGGGGTCACATCGCCAAGACGTTACGGAATTTCTTATTGCGGCCGATGTGCTCAGGAGGAATTAATTTGCCTGCGTCTCCCCTCAACACTGGCCCCTTGCCCTGGCCAAGGTCAAAGCCTTGGCGTACATGGAGAGGAGGAGGAGGATGGCGTTGGTGGCAGGATTGAGTGGGCTGTACTGATCAGTCCTGTGGACCCGGACACCCGTGTCCTGCCACCTGAGATCCCCAAAGGCCCCTCTCACCGTTTGATCCGTCCCCCAACCGAGCGCTCAGCAAGCTCGTTTTATATCCATACAGAAATTCCTGCAAATAAACCTGTCGCATGCTTTTCGATTTAGTCACGAAGGGTAAACATGCATGTCAGGGATGATAAGATGGGTAAATGTTTGAACCTGTTACAGTTGAAGGTTGTGGCACAGCCTCTTTTAACGCCGTAGTTGCTTCCTCCGGTGTTGCGTGACTGCTGTGTGTGTTTTGTGAGGGAGGACTCTTGTGGGGCCGGATGTGACCAGCAGAATCTGAAGGAGCTCCTGCAGGCAGTGGGAGCAGGAAGACGTCCTGCCTGCACCGCGTGGCGTACACCCTGTGTCTGTGGACTGGGGCCCTGCCTGCGGTGTGCATGTACACCCTGTGTCTGTGGGCTGGGGCCCCTGAGATGGATGAGCCTGTCATTATAACAGCCAGGCCTGAGTCGAGGGACCACTGACGTTTGTCAGCTGTGAAGGCGCGAGGTGATTTATCTGAGAGCGGGTGTCGCAGGAACATGTTCGCGTGGCCTTTCGGGAAGAGGAAGCAGAGGTCCCGCCTTGAAAGGGCACTTAGGGTTTTTCCCCTTGGGATGTACAGTCCATTGCACACCTTTGTCATTTTGTTTAAATCTTCCATTAGCATTTTAATCGTCGCCGGTTTCATTGTCTAAATTTTCTCCCTGCTTCAGTCCTCAAGGCGCTACACGTTGGTGGTGGTTGAGGCGAATTCACTGCAGATCAGTTTGAGATCCTGTGATAGAAGGCAGTATGAATACATCTATGATTATTTTTCCGTTGAGTCCCTCCTGGTAGTCGTTACTGGTTGACATGAGATGCTGTGTGATATGAGATGTGGTCCTGACTTCTTCTCAGAGAGCTGTGCCTTTCAGAAAATTATCATGGCCCATGAGCATTATCCTCCGCCTGCTACAAGAACAGAATTCATGTAATTTGCAGAATTATTGGGAAGATTGGAAATGGATTCTGGGATAGTTCACTGGTGCACTGGAGAGTAGAACCTACCTGTCCTCCTGGATGAGCTTTGCGTACATGAGAGAAACTCACCCCTGTGAAAGTAGTCTTAAGACAAACCTAATCAATGGTAAGGTTTCATTAATGATTGTTTGACCAAACACTTCCTCTAGAGTCATTGTATTTTTGAAACACAACAAATCCCTTTCACCTTGTAATGAACACTTCCGTTCCCCTGAGTGTTTAGCCGTTTGCCTTGCAGGACCACTCTTTTCAGGTGTAAGAGACTGCTAGCATTGCAGTAGCATACTAAAGCTTATTACAATTCAGCGAGTACTTTGACTGATGAATATTGGAGCATGGAATGAATAGATTTGCCTAAAATGAAAAATGTTGGGCAAATTCTGTCACTGCTTGACAAAGAGCAAGTTACTGTTGCAAACGAAGTGGGCTCAGTGAGAAACAGCCCAGCACTCGAGGTTGCATCGATGTGTGTACCTCGCGTGGGCCGAATGGTGTGCAAGATTCCACACTGTTTTCGTCCGGCGGGCTGCGAACACGCTTAATGCTGCCACAGGGGAAAAATGAGTACAAATGAAATCGATACTAATCCATTTGAGCAGTGTGCCTAATCCAAATGGCCCGTGATTTATCACTGGGACCAGGGTGGGGGTGGTTTATATGGGGGGGAGGGAGGTGATTGGGCGAATGATTGGGGGAGGGGGATGCAGGGATGCACAAGAAATTAAAGGGCTTATTCATCTTTTGGTGTGGTGAAGAAATCAGGAACTGCTGCTGTTTGTAGAGGTTTGACCTTCTGCTGTTCTGATTGGTGAACCATTGGACCCAGTAGTGTGTTATCATAATACATGTGCTGTCTAAGCAAGCTGCCTAAGCCAGAGATTCTCTGTAATTCTACAGTATCTCAGCCTGAGCTGCCCTCATTGTTGATGTGTGTCTTGATATCTGTGTTGGGATTGGGCTGTTGAATGTGTTGGTACAGTGTGAAAGCGACTCTGGGACCCAGGCTGCAGTTGTGCGGACTCTGCTTAACTTCCTGTCCCCACTCAGAGTTACGGCACGGTTCTTTATTATTTATGTATACTTTATTCAGTTTATTTTTACAGGGACAGTGCACATTAATAAACACTTCTGTAAATATGGCAGTTTAGCCAGTATGGCTAATTTTCAACTGTAGTCCGTCGGCAGGTACATAGTCGAGAGTTGCAGCATGATGGCTGTAAGTGTCATCTGCTAGGGCAAAAAAAAAGCCATTCTGCACGTCATGGTTGCGCAGATTCACAAGGGGTCCCTTCTCTCCCCCTGTTAATTGTGGTGGCAGCAGTGGGATGCTGCAGTGCCCCAGAGCGATGAATAAATGTTCGTGCCAGGTCCCCTGCGCCCCCGTGCTTTGTGTGGAAGCCTGGCCTCTTCGTCCCGCCGCAGCGCCGTGCATTCCACACACACCCTGGGAAAGTCACGGGATGCCTCTGAGCTTAGCGGGCTCCCACGGAATTCTCCCTCCTGTACCTGAGTGTAAAAATCCCCCCCCCCCCCCCCCAGGGATGATTTATGTACAGAAGGTTTATTTTCTGCTTTGTTTTTCCCCCTCTCTTCCCCTCTCCCCCCCCCTCCACCACCTCCCTCTCCCCTTCTCTCCTCCCCCCTCTCTGTCTCTCACTCAGCCATAACCAGAGGACGACGTCTTTTAGGCACCCTGTGACGGGCCAGATTTCGCCTGAAAACATCGACTACGTCCTTCGAGAGCAGTGAGTGTTTCCCCCTCTGCGTTATCTCCGCAGACGGACGGGGACTCCCACCCGCGTCCTGCAGGGCTGTGTGGTCCTGGCTCTTTGCAAAAAGAGGAGTGTGAAATGGGATGATTAGAGAGCGGGGATTAGCCCGTGCTTTGAAAAATGATGGGGTGAGGCGGGGGGCGGGGGGGAGGGGGTGGGGAGCATGAACAGCCCAAAGAGACGCTTTCCATTAACTCTGGAGCAGGAGGGGATAGCAATACAAAATGATCACATTTTTAATGACTATGGATTTATTCAAGACTCTCGATTTCATAACTGCTTACACAACCACTGATTCAGGTCCCCAGATTTTATATTTGTGCAGGCTTTATTACCTCAATTGAATCCGTGGAAATAACAGAGACCAATAAACCTGCCATCCCGCAAAATTATTTGACTATTATACGGGAGGGGCATGCCACTGTGAATTGGGATCATACATCAAAAAAAACAAAAAGAAACAATAATTGTGGATTTTATTGATAGTGCCATATTGCCAGAGCTGCAGGCTTCAAATAATACCATAATAAATTAATTAACCCTTTGTGTTCTGTGTTGTGTCCCTGGTGAGGGTATAAAAAGCGCACTGGGAGTGACGCAGAGCCAGGGCTGTTGGAACAGCGGGGCCAGTGTGACATGCATTTTACGCCCTCTCCGGTGTCATGCAGCTCCTGGGCTTGAGTGATTAGCAGCTGACCTCAGCCCTCAGCCCCACAGCCCTTCCAGGAAAGCCTGCTCAGGCCGGGCAGTTGCGTAAAGCTGTGATCTGGATTAAAGATGTGGCCGCTGACCTGCAGTCAGCACACGCACGCACACACGCACACATGCATGCACACATGTGCACACACACACACACACACACGCATACACACAGAAGGTCTGGTGACCTTCCTCTTTCAAAGCTGAGTTCTCTCTATAGCCCTTCTGGTACAGCCTTATTCCCTGTTCTGTAACATGTTAAAATGTCCCATCAAAGAGCCTTCACTAGGATACGCACATCTTGCTCTGCCTCTGCCGTGGAACCAGGCGTTTGTTTTTATTTGTACACATAATCTTACTAAACAGCTTCTGTCTTTTGAAACCATTGTTGTTGACATTTTAAAGTGAACCACTTGGTTCTTTTGTTCTTTAAAAAGGTTTTTTTTTAAATGCCATCCCCCCACATGGTGAAATATTTCAGAACTAGTAAAGCAGCAGATTTCAACGAGCAGTCACTCAGGTGAATTTCATCAGTGTGTTTCTTTCTGGAAGGAGACGGGATATTTCCACCGGCTGATGTTGCCGCGGTCCTGGTGGGCAGCGATCATGAGCTGCTTTATGTGGAGGAGAGAAGTGCTGATAAGACACACAAAGCTCATTGTACGGTACACACTGCATTGTGGGTCCAGAGTCTGCATTGTGGGTCCAGAGCCTGCGTGCTGTGGGGTTATTCAGCCAGTGACTGAGCGCCAGCGTTAGGCTGCAGCCCCCCCCCCTCCCCCCCCTCCACTTCACACACAGCGGCAGGGCAGGGTCCCTTTATGGAGGACCGATAGAGGCATCACTTCAGTCTGTCACTTTGGAGCTGACAGCCCCTCCCTGTGCCCCCCGTCCCCCGCGCAGGTTGGGCGCTGGTTAACGATCCGAGAGATGGCGGTTCTGCGGGGGCTGGAATGGCGGGTGTCGGGGCATAGCTGCTCTCCGGTTTCTCGGGGCCAGTTTATAGCTCTCCTGCTTTTCCGCATTGGGCCCAGCTGCTTGCTTTCCTCCGCATCCCTCCGTCTTCTTCGGGGAGTCGACCCCCTCAGCCATCCCACCTATCCGCCCCGTTCGACAGCTGTGCTGTCTGGTGATCCCTGGGTAATACATGTGAGCCGCACGGTAATTCACCCCCTCCTCTCGAATTTGTCGCCCCGCCCTGCCCCACCCCACAGAGAGACAGACAGCTCGTTCAGATGCACTGCTGCCTGGTGTTACCATAGAAATAGCGGTGTGGATTTCAGCTGGGATGTGGAAAGTAGGGCTTTCTTCTCAGTCGGGTTCTCCAGGGTCACATGTTCAGGTCCTTAGATCAGAGTGGCCAGCTGAGGCGATGGTGATGCCAGAATGCATCACAGTGCCACAAAGTGCCACAGACACACTGTGCCCTGAAGCCAGTGAATATTGTAGAAACAAGGGGGCAAGACGGCAGCCATCAAAGTGATTTGCCCACGTCTCCAAGAGAACATCAGATAAGCATTTATTATGCTGAATGCCCTGTACCCCTTTGTGTGATTGGAGTATAACTAGTGCCAGGTCGGAAACAGGCCGGAACCAGGCCAGGATCAGCCCAGAAGCAGACCGGAGCCAGCCTGGAGTTAGTGACGCTCAGTGTGGGAGGTAATTTCAGACAGAGGAGGAAATGACTCTGCTGAAGCATCCCTTTCTCTGCTGGAGGCAGAATCAGTGCTTCACAGCCAATCGGCCTCCTAAGTTTCCGTGACACTGATGGACAGTTTGTTTGAGTTGTCGCGATGTAGTGCACCGAGCCGCGGCGCTGCCATCCTCCCGGTGCTGGCTGCGGTGCGTTGTTTTCCCCCAGCTCTGGCGCGTAGCTCAGGAGCTCAGCTTCTCTCTCCACCTGTAGGCGGAGGCTCTGCGAAGGCCCCCAGCGTGAGCTGACCCTGGAAAGTCCCTCAGCGCTGCACAGAAGCGCGAAAAAGCTCTGGATTCGCTCCAGCGTGAGGAAGGAGTCCTGTGGAATGGCGGGATTTCTTTTTTTTTCCAGAGCGGAGGTTCCCGCTGGACCCCGTTTCCATTGTTCCCCCTGTTTTGCTGTCCTGCCCCAGGCCAAGGGCCGCGGACGTCCCGTGTGTGGTGGCCCCCCGCTCCAGAGCTCGCAGGAAAAAACAGTAATCACAGGCCGTCTAGTTTGGCGGGAGAACAATGCAGACGCTGCCGCTGGCTGTTTTAGTGCTGCAGCTCAGGCCTCTTCCCTCCGCTGTCCCAGCATGCACTGCTGCAGGGCTGGGAGAAAAAGAAGCGGTGTCTGCTTCTCAGGGACCAGCCTATGGTGGGGAGATTGTAAAAGATGTTTGTGTGTGTGCGCATACGTGTGTATGTGTGTGTGTGTGTGTGTGTGTGTGTGTGTGTGTGTCTGTGTGTCTGTTTTGCTTCAGTGTGTGTGGGTGGCTCATTTACAGCGAAGTATGTATGATCATGAAAACAGCAGTAAGGGCTGTTTGCAGAGGGTTTGTGAAAGTTCTTGCAGGAGTTAGCTGCATACATTACTGAATCAGTCTACACAGATTTCCTACAGCAGAGTCTCTGTTCTTGAAGTCTAGGGCCCTGGTGATTGGTACTTCTGTCCAATTTCTGAGTCACTGATGTCTGAGTGTCTACTCTACTGCTGGCAACAAGTCTCTTTGGTGCCCACAGATTGCACAGCAATCATTATACTTTGAATATGTTTTAGGAGCAACAGACAGCAGCATTTGTCAAGTTGATGGGCTGTTTGTGTGAGAATGCCGTGCATCTTTAGAAGGCAGAGCCGCAGATTCTGCGGGGGTGAATCTCCCCTCCTGCGGCTGCTGGAGGCCTAGGCCAGCCAGCGGAGCGCCTTCACCTTCTCCCAGGGAGTCGATTAAGGGCACGTGTGAAAACTACATTAGCCCTTTCCGTTCAGAGAGCCAGTTATTTTTATTGAACCTCGTAATTGCCTTTTAAACGCTCTCCGGTTCGTGCTTTGGGGAATCCGTCTCGCGTTATCTCCATAGCGATGGTTTGTAAATGCTTGTTAGCGGAAAGTTCAGAGGTCGGGGCGGCGCAATTTGGCCCCGGGGACCCGAGGCTGACCGTGAGGGTCACAGAGTGCCGGTGGCCCCGTGTCACAGAGAGCGGCCTGTCGTTAGGACGGCTACGGTTACAAACCCCGAAAGGTCTCGCCGTCCAGCGCCGAGATTTAGAGCGCACAGCTTGTCTGCGTGTGTGTGTGCGTGCGTGCGTGCGTGCGTGCGCGTGTGTGTGTGTGTGTGTTTGCGTGTGCGCTTGTCTGTGTGTTTGTGTCTGTGTGTGCGTGTGCGTGGGTGTGTGTGTGTGGATGTGTGTCTGTGCTGTTCTGTGTGTGTGTGTGTTGTGTCTGTCTGTGTCGTGTGTCGTGTGTGTGTGTAGTGTTGTGTGGTGTATACAGTGTGTGTGTGTGTGTGTTTGTGTATACAGTGTGTGTGTTTGTGTATACAGTGTGTGTGTGTGTGTTTGTGTATACAGTGTGTGTGTGTATGTAATATGAGGGTAGGCTATGAGACGCATCAGACAGTCCCAGAACCCCTAAAACTAAGGGCTCTACTGCAGTGGCTCTTGAGTGCCAGGGCTTTTATTGTGCCGGTTCCTCTCGAAGGGCTGAAAAATATATGCAGTGAAAACACTAGTGTCTCTATAAAAAATATAACAAAAAATCCACTTTTTTGAGCTGGTGCCCTGCTGTTGTGTGCCAACTTTGTGCAATATAAAATAAAATAAAAAAGAAAGAATTGCTCTGCATAAGAGGGTCTGCTAAATGCCCGCTTGTAGTTTCATGACCCCCTCCTTTTTTAAACCCGCTCACTAGATTTACCCAAGTAGATATAAACCCCCCCCTCCCCTGCGTACGTGCCTGCACATGTGCGTGTGCGTGTGTGTGTGTGTGTGTGTGTGAGAGAGAGAGAGAGAGAGAGAGAGTGTACTGTATTTTTCATTTACATCATTCCCAAATTAACCAGTGTGAAGAATGTATCTGGTCCACCCTTGAAGCGAAGCAGACATTTATAATGAGAGCACCCAGGCTTAAGGTGGAATTTGCGATTATGGGATGGCATCGTGGGATTGCCAGTAAATGCAGTGCATTGAAAATGAGCTGCGGGGATCACCAAGTGGTACTTAACGCTGCCTGAATTGCAGGTTTGATCTGAAATGGGGGGGGTGTTGGTATTTCGGTGAATGGCAGGGGGCCTGTTTTCGGTACACGCCTCTCCAGGAAGCAGGAGTGGTGCAGCCTGGGAGAGCGGCTCAGGTGAAGGACATGGTTTTAGTTTGCTGCGCACGCGGTCACATCTCTGGCGGCGGCACCTTAACAGCTTCAGGTGGAGGCTGCCTCGCTGTTGCTAGGGCTGGGACTGGTGCTCCCAACCACATCTCTACAGCTGGGTTATTTGTTGAGCCTACTTCAGACAATCTCACCGTCTCTCCTTTACGTCTCCGATTGGCTGCTGAATTTATGGTATGATTCCTATTCCCTGATTGGCTGTGGGCTTTATCATGTGTCCCTGATTGGCTGGCCGTTTTGCTGTGTGTTTCTGAGCGGGTCTGGGCGGGTTTGGTTAGTTTTAGTCCCTGTCTGTATTCACTGGGTTTGCTTAAGCATGCTTGTGTCTGTGTGACCCAGAGGGTCAGCCCTGTGAATTAGCACAGTCCCTAGCTGCCAGCAGTACACACAAGGTCCAGATCCCTAACTGTGTGCCAGCACACCGTGTCCGAAGACTTGAAGAAATGGCGCTGGACTCTGTAAATAAAGAAAAGGACACATTCTCATTGGCCAGCCAGGCAGTGAAAGGGCTCTGGCGGTGGTGTGAAAGGTGCTGTATTCAGGAGTGCATCTTTCACATTAAAGCAGAACTGAGTCCTGCACCACCTCCGCTGCACTGAGGAAAGTGACTCACAGGCTGTGGCCTTTTCCCTGCCTGTCAGACAGCCGTAGGAGTGCCGGTGATCCAGCGAGCCGGTGATTCCTGCGTGGACGCCCGAGGATTTTTCACTCTGGCCGCTATACAGAATACCTCCAGACACCCCCCCCCACACACACCACACACATACACACTCCCCCAAACTATTCCATGCACCAGAAATAGTCCCTACACCTCAAACTACCCCAGGTCTGCCCCTGACCCCTACCCCAGCCGGCTGCCCCCAGTGGCCTTGGCCTTTCAGCACTGTGAGGTGTGACGTGCCGTGGCATCCCAGCATTCCCCTGCTAGCTTGCATTCCTTTCCCTGGGCAGGGGCCGTATCTGCCAGGCCCCTGTGTGGCATGTGATTAATGGGCAGGGACCTGTCAGGGCCCACATAGTACCACCGAGCCCGACGTCGCATCGGGTGTGAAGGGCAGCAACTGGGGGAGGTTTTGTCTGTAAGGTCTGTAGATGTTGAGTCATACAGAGGTTTTGTCTGTAAGGTCTGTAGAGGTTGAGTCATTCAGAGGCTTTGTCTGTAAGGTCTGTGGAGGTTGAGTCATGTAGAGGCTTTGTCTGTAAGGTCTGTAGAGGTTGAGTCGTACAGAGGCTTTGTCTGTAAGGTCTGTGGAGGTTGAGTCATACAGAGGCTTTGTCTGTAAGGTCTGTGGAGGTTGAGTCATACAGAGGCTTTGTCTGTAAGGTCTGTGGAGGTTGAGTCGTACAGAGGCTCTGTCTGTAAGGTCTGTGGAGGTTGAGTCATTCAGAGGCTTTGTCTGTAAGGTCTGTGGAGGTTGAGTCATGCAGAGGCTTTGGAACTGGGGAGGTGGGTAGCACAGCAGAAAAGTGAGTGCTGCTGCAGTTTGTCAGGCAGAAATATTGCAGAGTCTGGCTCTGTGCTGCAGTCCTGCTGTGGTATCGCTGCATTGGCGCTGTTTGAGGAACACTGCAGTAAACCTTCAGCCCCCCCCACCCCCCCTCTACTGCAGCTCCTGCAGCCTGGCTGGGTGGGAGGGGAGATCTGTGTGTGTGTGTGTGTGTGTCTGTGTCTGTGTGTGTGTGTGTGTGTGTGTGTGTCTGTATGTGTGTGTGTGTGTGTCTCTGTCTCTGTCTCTGTCTCTATGTGTATGCACCTGTGTGTCTATGTGTGTTTGTGTGCATGCATGTGTGAGTGTGTGCATGTCTTTGTCTATGTGTGTGTGTGTGTGTGTGTGTGTGTCTGTGTGTTTGTGTCCGGAGCCTGTACAGATGTTAATGTTTCTAAGTCCATGTATTCAGATGAGTGTCACAGTTTTGTTTCTGTCCTGGATTAAATCAGTATTCATCCTTAACTTTGAATTTCAATTAAATGCACTTTTTTCAATGTGAACATAAGCAATTAAGCCAGCTTTTGCAGTCGCTGAACTTGGGGTGCTATGTTTGTAAAGGGAAAAAAAACCGACCCATGAATTGGGAATCATAGTTAAATACAAATGTTTTTGTTTCTGACTGCACCTCTGAAAGACTTCAGTGGGAGGGTGGAGCAGTCTGAGTCTGACTGTAGTCTGTGTCTTACGGATCCTTGCTGCCTGTTGTGTGTTTAGCCCTTTAATTGACGGTTAAACACACAACACTTTTGTCTCTCTGTGTCTGTGTCCATTAGAACCTTAGAAGGCATTTTGTTTGCAGTGATGTGGCATTTTTATCAAATGCCAATTGCGGTTTAGCTGAGACCATTTCCAGCCAAATACATAATTTGACTTTGGCTTGGAATTCCAGATCTGGCTCACCCCTGTCCATAAGCGTAAAGTTGTTCACGGACACAGAAAAATGGAGAGAAATAAGTAGAGACTGCGGCAGTGAAGGATGCCACAAACTGCGGAAGGGACAGCAGGGGTGTAATAATTAGCACTCATGAAACATGCAATTTATTTTAAACTCCCAGCAATTTATCACAAAGAAACACTCGCAGTATTGTCAAAAACTGAGGCTAAATATTGGTAAGAAAAAAACAAAAACACTTCCACCTACATGATCTTCACAGGTTACTTCAGACTTTTTTTAGATGAACGTGTCAGCCAATGAGATGTATGAGCTGGTGCACTAACTGAACACTATATAAGAATAACATATGCGGGGAAAAGAAGCATAATAAAATGCTACTGCACATTATCCATACATGTGCTTTTCACACCACGTCTTCATTTGGGAAGCTCTCCAACACCAGCGTGCGTTCTGCTCTACAGGGAGGGTCTGAGCGGGTGTATCAGCCGACATCTGATCCAGGGGAGAGTAGAGCTCATCTGTCACTGTCTGTTACAGCTGCTCCATGAATACTGTCAATGTCCAGAGGGGTAGATTGGGTTCTACCACTGGTCTGACTGATACCAAGATTTTCTCCTGGATTCAGTCAACATTTGTCCCTTACTGATTTTAGAGTGGACCAGCTAATCTGTGTTTGCAAAGCAGAAACCCCCCAAAATTTTGCATTTGGTTGTGAGTCAATGTTGTGAGCAAATGTTATATTTGGCTAATGGACTGAATGGCGTGAAACGGTGGCTGGCAGGGAGAGCGGTTTTGAAGCTGATTGTGTTTATTCGCTCTGTCCTAAATCTGCAGAGAATGTGCCCGTGACTGTATTGTGCAATCTGAACGGACAGGAATGCTAAAATCAGGCTTTGAAATTGATTTTGGAAAAAAAGGGGACTGAATTTAAGCCTCCAGTGATCCCCGTAAGCGTACCGCCATGTGTTTACAGCGGTGTCTTGGGACGTGTGCTAGGAGCGGACCTTTGAGTTCTGCAGCTTAATGTTGGTCATTCTGAAGTGCAGCGTACGTTGCGTGCCTTTTGTGGGATGGTGGGCGGGGGTCGTCGCCAGGGAAACGCAGGCTCGGACTCTGCTTGTGACTTCCCGTGCGGTTCCTCCTGCAGGCCGAACTCCTGCATGTCCAAGCCACACCCCGACCCCAGGCCCCCCAGCATGGTCAGCGAGTCCTCCACCGCCGTGACCTCATCGACGGTGGACACCGCCCCGGCGCCGAAGGTCAGAGAAGTTCAGGTAAAGTTCCTAAGCTGGAAAGCTAGGGGATGGAAAACATGCTCTTTCCAACCCAACAACCTGGGTGCCATTTTAGGTGCTGAGTGAGTTCGATGGATTTTTTTTGGGCCTGTCAAATTGAATTGAAAGCTGCCTCTCATTCCTAAAGCAGTGAGTTAAGGCAGTAGCCCATTTTCAGGCCGGCTTTAACTCTTGAGCCAGGCCGTGAGCTGTAGTGGCGGGTGGTCTGGTTTAAGGGGGGCATATTTCAGCAAGGTCCCGTCCCATCTCTGCCCTCTTGTCCCCTGTCCAGTTTGGTGAGGGCCATGCCCCCCCCCACTGCAGAATGTAAATGCATGCGATACTCATCCTATCTTTAAGAGAGATTTACTGCCCCTGCTCCACCCCACCAGCTCTCACTCTCCCCGGGGGCCCCTGACACCCTTTCCCATAATTCCCCTTGGCCTGGATGTAAGTGGAGGCGCCTGACTGACTGGTGCAGGAGTGGGTCATGATAGGGGCTCCATATTTGCAAGAGGTTGCCTTCGGGCAACACCTGTGCATTTACAGTATATGATATAAGCATACATAGACCACTCCTCCCTGCAGTGAGGCCCATTGATTCCCAGTAGACAGGAGCACATTCTGCGTGCTGATTGGACTGGGTTACCACTATCCAGGAGCACCTACTGTGTGCTGATTGGCCTGGTTTATCAGCCTCTGGTTTTGGCAGGCCTTTGGACAGCCTTTCACACATAAGTTATCTCAATTAGAGCACCCTCATCACCAGGCAACGCGGCTGGGCAAGGCAGTGAAAGCAGTGGCTCCAGGGTGGGGGTGGGGTTAGCACTGGTGCGCGAGGGCGTCGTTGTGCCCGATACCACAGCGTCAGCATCATATGACCCCCCTCGAGAAACAAGATTGCTTCACGTCCCTTAGAAATGCCATATGCCTGCCCTATCAACAGTTGTCCCCTTGCTTGATTAGAAACGACGTCACAGATGAACGCACATCAGTCATTCGATGCCATTTGTAGCCATTTGACACTGCTGCATTTCGCTACAGCCTGGGTGGAAGTAAAGAGGGCTCCATTTTACATCCCAAGGATAGGAGCCAGCTCCCAGTTTTATTAAAATATGTAATCTATGATGAAATCTTCCCACAGGACCCAATAAAACAAATCCACCATTTTGGCTCCAAATGTAGCTACTTACTCCAGATTTAGAAAGGGTTACCTTGGAGTGTGGAGGGGGGGGGTCCCTTGGTGTACCCCAAGTTGTTTTTGGCTTAATCGTAGAGACATATTTCAAATAAAGAAATCCAATCGTGTAAATGAAAGTTTAAAATAATTGGTGTTCATCTATAAATGGCTGGTCTCCCTGTGGCCCCTCCCCCCCCCCTGTGGTAGAGAGCTGATTGGATATTTTTACCAGGGTGAAGAGGCCAGAGACACTGACGGTCCCAATCTCCCACTCTTTCTCACTGCATGCAAGTTTATTGCCATCCGCAGATGTCAGTGATGCAGCCCACCATCCAATTTGTAGATTTTCCAAGTAATATGCATGCTTTGTTCATCATAAATCACGGAATTAGCATGTTATATCTGCCAGCTGTAGATGGGCATCGGTGTTTGTTCAGGGAAATGGCTTATAATGATCCCGGTGTTATGAGATCATAACTAATCTGGATGTGCTCCTGCCATCCCACTCTTTTAATGTAATGAAGCTGAACTGTATTTATCTGAATAATTCCTCTGTGGGGTACGGAGAATACAGGAAAATAATGAAATATGTGCGAAGGCGTGTTTCTTATGAGGTTTTTGAAATGCCTGTTATGCGTGGCATCTGTTGTCTTCATTCCTTTTAAATCACCCATGCTATTTAATAGGAGGTCTTTAGGGCCATTTATGTATGTCAGACTAAATTCAGCTTAAAATGGTTATACGGGTTATTGAAGTAACACAATATAATTAAGAGAAAATGTAAGCAAGCCCAGACGACATGCGTTCTCAACCTCTGTGTTCATTTCCTCCGTGGAAACAAAGCTGCATGTACAAACTGTGAAAATATTCAAGATTGTGGGGTCTAATTTTGTGGCAGTGTAGCGCTAGAAATTTCTGTTATGTTTTACACCTATATAATAAGAGTGCGAGGGCCTGACTCATGGATGCTTTCCCCCCAGCTGTTTGCATGAGTGGGTTGTTGTCTGTTGGGGTGGGGGGGTGGGGGCGGTGGGGGCGGCGGCGGGTGCGTGCCCTGGCAGTGCCACCAGCCGGTGAGTCACTGGCCGGTCCATCTGCCCGGCGCTAGCCGCACGCTAACGGGCGGTGGATGAATAAGCGGCCCGCGCTGCCGGCGCTCTGTTTACCTGCCCCAGGGCCCCAGAGCCGGCGGCAAGGTGCACAGCTTCGGCAAGCGGGAGCAGGCCGTCAAGAGGAACCGCAACGTGCCCGTGGTGGTGCGGGGATGGCTCTACAAGCAGGTGAGACCCCCTTCGCTGGCTGTCGCCGTCGTACACGCTGTCACATACACGCCGCAGTCGCTCTCAATCCCCGTCACGCTCCCTCAGCCGCTGTCAGTCCCTGTTAGACAGTGTTGGTCACTGGTAGTCACGGTTACTCTCTGTCCATCCCTGTGACACGCTGTCGGTCTTTGTCAGATTTTGGCAGTGGCACATCGCTTTCAGGTGTTCCCAGGGTGCTGTCAGGTGGCACGTCAGTCGCTGTAGGTAGCGCGGTGATTAGCCGACAGCCGTGCCCTCTCGGCGTGGCGACTCCCTCTCCCTGCACCAGCTGGTAATGAGCTCCACAGGTCAGCTCTGGCTCCGTGAACATCAGGCAGGTGAATAATTAGCTGAACCAGACGTGCGTCAGACGGACGGACACCCAGAAGTCACTGATGATGAGGTCTCATTAGAAACGCTGCCTCTGCTCTGGAGAAACGCAGGAGAGAGCGAGGGTGGATTACACAGTGTAATAATTTAATGTTTACAGGCATGATTCATTTATGATACCGGTGGTTGGAAAAGTGCAGTTCTGTACCAGAACCACAGCTTGCAGTTTGAGTGCTGGGGTCCCTGGTTGAGGCTCTGAGGCTGCTGGCCTGGTACCATCAATGTGTGGGTGTTTGATTGTACCTGTCCTTCAGAAATGAACAAAAAACTAATGAATTAAGTTGTTAAATCACCTAGTGCCCCCAAAGAAATTAGACCAAGGTGGTCTATCATCAAAATAGGAGATAGTCATGGCTGCAGCAGGGGAGGTGTGGAAGACACCAGTGGCCATATTGGGGTGCAGCGGTACATAAGGTGAATTTGTTAAACTTTGTGAAAATGCATTGATGGTCTCTTTCACAGAAAGCAGGGGACTTGAGAGTGTAAACCCTTAAAGCCATCTCCTGTCACCCTCTGTTATACCTAATGATTGTTTATATAGTGCAATTACACTTAATAGCTGTTATTGAGACTCAATTGCTGGACTCGAATCAGTGAGAGTTTCAGCTTTGACAGAACACCAGTTGCTGACTCTCACAAAAAGATGGACTGTATCCATTGGCTAGTTAAGTTGCAGTGGTTCTAGTCACAGCTTTGTGTGATTATTTCTTTTTTCTTTTTTATCCTGTATTTAACAAGGTTGTCTCGCTGAGATATAAAATCTGTTTTGCAAGAGAGATCTCGTGACTGGTGACGAATCAGACTGTGGCGTTTGTGTTTTTTTGTGTGTGTGTGTGTTGCAGGACAGCTCTGGGATGAGGCTGTGGAAACGCAAGTGGTTTGTGTTGTCGGACTACTGCCTCTTTTATTACAAAGGTGAGTCATGTGCTCTGAATAAGTGCATAAGGGACGTGAGTAGAAAATCAATAGTTTTTATATTTAGGGTGAATGAAATTGTGCCTTTTTGCAGTTTTGTTTGCTTCGCAGTTATTTTCACTGGAGACAGAATGCTTACGCTTATATCTTATGGAACTGTATACCTATTTGCACAAAGTGAGTTATTATCCTGCTAATGTTCTTGCTACACTGGAGCAGACTCACTAAAACTCTGTGAGTGCCTATTTTGTTAGGAGTGTCTCTGGCTCTGATAAGGGAGCGGATGTATGAACAGTGTCAGTAATCTGCTGTCTGTGGGGTGGTGTTGTGGCGTGTGCAGCCTTGGCTTCTCCTCCTCAGACATCCCATAATTTCCCCTCCTGCGCTTGCGGTAATCTGCCCTTGTGTCAGAGCCAGTCACAGACCAGCTGGCATGTGATGCCGTCCCACCGTCCACCGCTCTGCTGACACCATGCAGAGAATGTCTCCTTCAGTCATCCTTGAGTTTTTTTAACAATTGTACTCTAATCCAGCTGCTCTTTCGTTGTTCCTTCTCCCTCTCTCTCCCTCTCTGTCTTTCTCTCTCACACTCTCTTACTCATACACATACACGTGCACGCGCGCACTCACACATCGCCTTGCAGGAAACAGCACCAAATACAGAGATTAGTGGTGCTATTTTTAAATGTGTGAGATGTAGTAGAGTTACTTAAGAATCATAGATTCAGATATGGGCAGGAAAGTGCTTGTCAGAGGGGTGTGAGTACGGTGACCTGCCAGACGGTTGCTGCTGAAGTGGCCTGTCAGGGATTGTGGGTAACGGTCCGCCTTCGCTTCCTTGTCCACAGACAGCCGAGAGGAGGCGGTCCTGGGCAGCATTCCCCTGCCCAGCTACGTGATCTCTCCGGTGGAGCCCGACGACCACATCAGCCGCAAGTACGCCTTCAAGGTAAGGCCTGCCGCCGACAGAGTTCACCACACACAGATACGGCAGCAATGGCCACTCAGTTAGGCCACTCAGTTTCACCTGAACCAACAGCTACTGCACTCACCAGGTTTTAAATAGCAATACACACAGTATACTGCAGAAGATATGCACAAGAAATACATCAGAACGCAGTGTACCATCGACCAAAGCACGTTTGCATCATTAAACTGACACTGACGTCTGCGTTCTGACCTCACAGGATGTAGTGCGCTCTCAGAGGTACATTACACAGGCTTCACAAGTCCTGCCACTGGCAGCAGAGAGAATCCTCATGTAATAATGCCACTGAGTGAAGGTTCTGTAAAAATGTGACTGGTCTTACAGCTCAGAGTGAAACAGAGCAGTACTGCAGTAGCACACATTTGCCCTGTTTTGAGGTTTGACCCTGCGATCACTGCAATATCCAAAGTAATGTGAACAATTGGTTAAAATGATACTGTCTTTAAGGAAGGCAAATCGCTCCTAGGGTGGCTTTTTGTCTGTGTGTCTGTGTTTGTGTTTGTCTGCGTTTGCCTGTGTTTGCCTGCGTTTGTCTGTGTTTGTCTGTGTTACTGAGTTATCCTCCCCCGTGCTGCAAGTCCCAGTTCTGTAATCCTGCCGCACCTTGCTCCACATCACTGAGCGGGTGCTCTGTGAGCTCCAAGTGCTTGACCATGTGACCCAGTCGCTGATCATGTGAGCTGGCCTGATCAAGAGGGTTTTGTATTGCCTGCTCTACCTTAAGTGCCATGTAAGACTGATGTGTCTTCTCTGGGAGAATTTATTAGATTCAGGATTCCTGAAGCTTATCTTTAAGACAGCTTCAGTACAATATCCTCATGTCCTCTGCAGTGAGTGTGCCACTGGCTGGCTTCCATATTTCCCCTCTGAAATTTCACCATATTATATCCGTATGACGGTAGTGCCACTGCGGAAATTAATTTTACATCCAGCCCTTTTGCTAAGAGCCCACCTTGCCCTGCCTTGCCCCGCCTCGCACCTCCCTGCCCCGCCCTCTCCACCCTGCCCCGCTCTCTCCGCCCTGCCCGACCCCACTGTGTGTGTCATTCAGAGGTTAGGGGCCCCACAGTCCAGCTCTGTGATCTATCAGCTGGATCAGACAAGTCCATGTAACCTCAGGCACCCAACAGCTAAACACATTTGGAGGCCGATATTGAATTAGAGCCGGTAAATACTACTACCTTCTGAAGCTCAGGTGAAAAGGGGCCAGTGTGAGCTCAACCTCAGCTGCGTAACTGGGCTGAGTCTTATAGCTAAATCTCTGGACTCTGACTGAGGATTCTATCACAGAGCTGCATCTCTGAACTCCATTTGAACAGAATATCTGGGCTCAGTCTCAGAGCTGCATCACTGGGCTCAGTCTCAGAGCTACATCTCTGGGCTCAGTCTCAGAGCTACATCTCAGGGCTCAGTCTCTGAGCTGCATCTCTGAGCTCAGTCTCTGAGCTGCATCTCAGGGCTCAGTCTCTGAGCTGCATCTCTGGGCTCAGTCTCAGTGCTGCATCCATGAGCTCAGTCTCAGAGCTGCGCCTCTGGGCTCAGTCTCAGTGCTGCATCTCTGGGCTCAGTCTCAGTGCTGCATCTCTGGGCTCAGTCTCAGAGCTGCATCTCTTGGCTCAGTACCAGAGCTGCAGTATTTTAAAGGAGTTTCACTGAACAGCGGCTTTCTTTGCTGTAATGCGGTGCAGAACCCCTGAATTGTTCTGAGTCACTGATTAAACTCAAATGAGTAAATCAGCGCACAGATGTCCCTCAGTATGCCCAGCTGCCAAACCCTTAATGTCTCCCCGTCCGGCTGTCAGACCTCTCCATGGTAACGTGCCGCGGTGTGTCGTCCTGGTGTGCCGTCCGCTGCTGTGGCTTTGTGTCTGAGCTTCTCCCGCCGGTTCGTGGGCGGGGATGTCCGAAGCCTGTCCGTGGCGTTTCACGTGCCCGTGCGGGGGCGCTGAGCCCCTCCAGGAGTCGCTGGCCCTTCCTTCATTCCCCTCCCTTTGCTCAACTCTCTGTCTTTCTCTCGTTCCTATTGGTGGGTTTGGTTTGCGCCCTCTGACCCGTGGGGGGCGTGGCACTCTGGTGCGCTGCGGGGGAGAGTGCTCCTAGCAACACTCAGGCACCTTCATGCATGAATAGGTATTTCCTTCCATTCATTATACTGGCCTGCGTTGCTTCTTCCATATTAACCCTTGGTAGAGAAGGTTGTTTTGGAATGTTTTTTTTAATTCTGAGCCTGTGTTCTAGAACCCCATTTCTTTCAATTACCAGTAGTGATTGTTTCATCAGCATTAGAATTTTCTGTTAAGAACACTCTAATCATGTATTTGATCTTACACCTTGAAGGGTTAAAATCCTGATTTATGTTTTAAATTATTCCTAAACAAACACACAAAAGAAAAAGTACATGTAGTATGCTCAAAGTTTAAACTTCTGTTTGGAACTTCCACAGAAAGTATACTGCTTTTGGTATTAACTGCTTTTATTCATTCATTTAATTTCCTCATTCAATACATTATCAGCACAATGTAGTGGGCACTCAGCAGATCTAGCTGCTTTTTGGCAGTGTGTAAGAGTGCTAAGTAGATGGGTTCTTTCCTGACTGTAAAGATACTGGATAGATTAATATCTTGCTGATGAGAGATTAGTTCCTCCTATACTGAGAGTGTCCAGGGATGTTTAGTATGGGAAGGGCACAGGGATTTGGCAGTAGACAAGTGTTTGCATGCCTGTATGTAGCTGTACACTCTTGGTCGGACACATGCCAGTATGTGTATGTGTGTAAGTTCATAAGTGCATGTGTGTGTGTGTGTACGTGTGTGTAGCACAGTGGGTAAGGAACTGCGCTTGTAACCGAAAGGTCGCAGGTTCGATTCCCGGGTAGGATACTGCCGTTGTACCCTTGAGCAAGGTACTTAACCTGCATTGCTTCAGTATATATCCAGCTGTATAAATGGATACAATGTAAAAGTGCTATGTAAAAAGTTGTGTAAGTCGCTCTGGATAAGAGCGTCTGCTAAATGCCTGTAATGTAATGTAATGTAATGTAATGTAGCTGCACACCTTGCTCTGCATTTGTGTGTGTGCGTGTGTGTGTGCGTGCGTGCATGCATACGTGTGTATTTATACATGTGTGTATCTGCACACTTAGTTCTGCATTTGTGTGGATGCATGCGTGTGTGTGCATACGTGTGTGTGTGGTATTTATACAGTGTGTATCTGCACACTCTGTTCTGCATTTGTGTGCGTGCATGTGCGCATGCGTGTGTGTGTGTGTGTGTGTGTGTGTGTGTGCATGCTCGCGTGCGTGCGTGCGTGTGTGTGTGCGCGCGTGTGTGGAGCTGCACACTCGTGGTCGTCTGTGTGTGGGGGCTCAGATGCACTGATCAGCAGTTTCCTGGGAACGTAGCCGAGATCACGCTGGAACCAGGGCGCGGGATTAGGCAGACATTGCCCTGTCAAAACAGGCATTATGCGCACGGAGGCATAGGGTCAGGCTCTACTCCATCACTGATACAGCAAGAGCGCGCGGGCTGGCCGTGCTCACGAAGCACCGCAGACATGGGTTCACTCCGTTCCACACCGCTGATGAATAACATAAGGATTTTCTACCTGTCTGTACAGTTGGAGGTTACCCAAGCCTCCTTTCAAATTCCAGAATAAGTATGTAGGTCTTTTCCGGTTGACTGGCACTTGTCCCATTTTCAGTTGCCTGGCAGTGAGGTCACTGTGGGAAGTGGTGCGCTGGTACTGGGGCTGGGCTGATGGAGGATGGAGGAGGCGGTAGTGTGCTCGCAGACAGTAGAATAATGGCTCGGGTGTTACATTAGAGGAGTACAGAGCTGAACAGTAAATTGGGTGGAACATTAAGGGATGTACAGAGAGAGCTGAATGGAGGAGTGGGTGGGACATCAGAACATCCGAGCGAGAGAATAATAGAGAGAGAGAGAGAGAGAGGGGGAGGAAGAGAGAGAGAGGAAGAGAGAGAGCGAGAGAGGCTGTAGAATGGTGGGTTGGGTGGCACACTGAGGGTAGAAAAGTGGAGCTGTGGTTTGGGTGAACATTAGAGAGGTACAGAGAGAGTAGAATGTTTGGGTGTGGTGGGGCAGTGAAAAAGTGCTGAGCTGCACTCTGGTTAAGCTGCAGGCTGTCCTCATCAACCCTCCCACCCCCAACCCCCAAATGGACTGGGACAGCCTCTGAACTGGGGGACAGTTTTTTGGGTGGGGTTTAGGGGGGGATTGGGTGGAGGGGGTTGAGGCTTGTTTCACTGCAGAGCAAACTGCCCTGACCTTCCCAAGCACAGGAATGAGGTAAGAAGCTTAAAACAAAGACTTCAAATTCCGAACGGTTTTATTTGCATTCTGGATGGATGTGCGTGTGTATGTGTGTGTGTGCGTGTGTGTGTGTGTGTGTGTGTGTCTGTGTGTGTGTGTGTGTTTGTGTCTGTGTGTGTGGGTGTGTGATTGAGGCATGGGAGCTCATACAGCATTCAGAACTGCCCTGTGCTGAAGGGGGTGTGTTGGATTTGTAGTGTACTATGTTTGCTTCAGTAAACAATCATTCAGATTTTCTGGTTTTCTTTGATTCTTTCTGGAAGTAAGCTTTGGTAATTATGGTACATTGGGTTTCTGACACTGAAATGCCTGTTTACCTCCAATGCAGGAGTAAATGGAACCTCACATGATTAATCAGAAATCAGAGATCTGTTTGTCAGATTATTCAAAGGGAAACCATAGATGTTTCAGCTTGATTAACTTAGAAGAAAACATCTGTTTTTCAGCTCAATTATCCTGCAAGATACCATAGATGTTTCATCTTTTACAGCTTGAGGCAATTGCATCAGCAGCTTTATTATTCATCAGTTTTCATCATTACGCTTCCTGGAGAATTCATTGTTCTCACTTTAATGGGCACCTAGGGCTGTTCTCTGAAATGTCAATAGTTTACCATCCAGCATATTAGCTGGGTATTTGAGTGGCTCTCTGGTAAAAGCCACTGGGGTATATGCATACGCGTTTATTATGACACTAGTCTTAATAGAAGCATGTGCTTTAGTGATCCTTGAATGTGTGTGCGGGGAAATCACGTACCATACTGGCTACGCGGACCGGAACCCAGAGCTGCTCTTCGTTTCAGTGGTGCGTAGGGAAGGCCTGCTGATGGTATTATGATGACCGCATTAAAAAGCCAATTCCTGCCGTTTTATATTGTGAGCCGTGGTGCAATCAGAGAAAGGTAGTTATCGGTTACCTCCGAATATGGCATTTGTGATCGATCGTTTGAATGACCAGTGCATCAAAAGGATCGGTGAAGTAATCAATGATCATATTACAGAATTTAACTTTCTCTAAAGTGAATCACGTCTTTTAGCTGCAGCATCCTCTGTCAGATCAGGTGGGTGCAGTAGAGCACACTCTGTCCTCTGAAATGCACTCGTCCAGCCACTGCTTCTGTTTCCCTGCAGAGCACCACTGCAGCTCTGCAGGGGGTGTGCAGTTCATGCACAGCAAGGCAGATAGACTGAAGGCAACCAGCCAACTGCTGGCTGACTGGAACTCTCCTCCTCCCTGACTGACCCTCCCCCCTCCCTGACTGAAACTCCTCCTCCCTGACACTCCTCCTCCCTGACTGAAACTCCTCCTCCCTGACTGAAACTCTTCCCTCCCTGACTGACACTCCCCCTCCCTGATTGACACTGGGGCCAGTTATGGTCCACCCTGTGGGGCTCTCACCCACAGTGGGTACTGGCACAGTCGTTATTCACTAACCGTTTATGGAGTACATCCACGTGCTGGAACTCCGGCAAACCCCATCTGGGGCTCTTTATTGGAGAATTTGGGCTTTCTTTCAGCGTTCCTCCCAGTGGTGCTGTTAGCACGTAGCGCTTAGCGTTGTTACGCCGTTTGACTGTGTCTCTTGCCTTTCCACTGTCTTTGTATCAGTTTCCCAGATCAGCCGTTACAGTCTGGGGATGAATGTAATGACGTGAAGGCATGTACCACTCAGATATGTCTAGATTATTTGGTAGATTTATGCATATACCCCAGTAATTGTTTGAATGACATTGAACCTCAGTGAAAGTGTTTTGCTGAGTATACCAAGCATGCATAATGTCTGTGGATCTTTCAGCATCAGTTGGCAAGACAAACACTTCTATTGGGTTCAGTGTCTCTCAGAAACAGTTTCACTGGGTTTAATACTCTGTTGAAACACATTAACTGGGTCTATTTAACAACAGAAACACGTTCACTGGGTTTATTTCACAACAGAAGCACATTAACTGAGTTCAGTACCTCATAGAAACACATTCACTGGGTCTATTTCACAACAGAAACACTTTCACTGGGTTTATTTCACAAGAGAAACACATTCACTGGGTTTCCGTGGAAACACTCACTGGGTTTATTGCACCGCAGAAACACCCTGGGTGCCGTGATGCTTTGGCTGTCCTGACACCAGCTCTCATTCAGCATTGTGCTGTTACTAGGCATAGCCTCGGGATGCTAACACTGCTCTTAGCACCTTAGCAACCTATGCACTTGTTGTACGTCGCTCTGGATAAGAGCGTCTGCTAAATGCCTATAATGTAATGTAATGTAACACATTGCCTGGTGACCCACAGGAGCGGCCACACAGCCCCCCCCGGCTGACGGCCATGTTCTCTCTCCGCAGGCCAGCCACACGGGCATGCGCTCGTACATCTACAGTAAGAGCTCTGTGATTGGCTCGCAGGCCGAGCACAGCGGCATGAGGACCTACTTCTTCAGCGCCGACACGCAGGAGGACATGAACGGCTGGGTCCGCGCCATGAACCAGGCTGCCCTCATGCAGAACCACAGCTCCAAGAGGTCAGCACCGTACATGAACCAGGCTGCCCTCATGCAGAACCACAGCTCCAAGAGGTCAGCGCCGCACGCACACACGCAGACATACACGCGCACGCACTCACAGACATACGCACAGACGCACACACGCACACGCACACACAGACATACGCACACACACAGCACAGACGCATGCAGACATACGCACACACGCACACACAGACATACGCACACACGCACACAGTCATACGCACACACGCACGCACGCACGCAGACATACGCACACACGCAGACATACGCACGCACGCACGCACGCACGCACGCAGACATACGCACACACACAGACATACGCACACACGCACACACAGACATACACGCGCACGCACACACACACACACAGCACAGACACACGCACACACACACTCACACAGCACACACACGCACAGCACAGACACACACACACACAGACATACGCACACACGCACACACAGACATACGCACACACGCACACACAGACATACGCACGCACGCACGCACGCACGCAGCACAGACGCACACAGACATACGCACACACACACTCGCACAGCACAGACACGCGCGCGCACACACAGACATACACGCAGACAGTGCATGCACACAGAGCATGTACACACAGGAGTCTGGCTTATTCAGAGCGACTTACACAATATTTATTTTTACATTTATACTGCTGGGAATATTCTGAAGCAGTGCTGGCAATGTTCCTTGCCCCAGGGTATAATGACAGTATCCTACCTGGGAATCAAACCTGTAACCTTTTGGTAACAAGCCCAGGTCCCTAACAATTATACTGCAGTGCCATCCAAAGGATGCCAAGTGCGCACACACACATACACACAAGAGCACGCACACTCTTTCTCTCTCTTACTCATACACACACACACACGCATGCATGAGTGCACACTCTCTCTTGCTCACACCCGCAGGTACACACACACACACACACACACACACAAACACGCAGCGGGACCTGAGCCCCAGTGGGTGTAATTACCAAAGTTCTATTGCCCTGGCAGCTGAGCGTGCACAGGGATCCATTCACCCTTCAAAAAAAAAAAAAAAAAAAAACTGACTTGATTTCACACTCATTTTCTGCTCCAGTTCCCCCTTAAGATAATGAAGACATGCAGAAGAGGGTGAGACAGAGAGAGGGAGAGAGAGAGAGTGAGGAGATGATGAACTCTGTCACTGCGCTGATGTGAGCTGTGTAAGAACACAGAGCACTCAGGCGGTTTAAGGGGAACGCTAAACGGTGTGGCAGCAGGCTTCTGACGCTCTGAATGCTGATGGCTTCAGCACGGGCCGCCAGGCTGCAGCGCTGATTCCAGCTTCAGACCGGCCCGTGGAGCCTTTCCAGTGCCCTGCTGCGTTCCTCTGTCCCTCCCTGCTTTTTAAGGTTTTCACAATGGCCAATGGGAGCAGCTGCTCTGTGCTTTAGAAACTCAAACTAAAGGCATTTACACTGTGTGCGTGTGTGTGTGTCTCTTATTTCTGTTTGCTTTGTATGTTTGTATGTGTGTTAATGTGTGCTTTTTTATGTGTGAATAGGCTTTTGTTTGTATATGTATGTATGGAATGCGTTTGTTAATAATTGTACGTATGTATTTTGCAAGTGCGTGTACACAGATATGTGCATAGGTATACGTACATATTTGCATGTGTGTGTGTGTGTGTGTGTTTATATGCATTCTGTATATATGGGTTGGCGTCAGAGGGGTTCTGTGCCGCCCAGGCAGCGAGGCTGCCAGTGTGCCCAGCCGGCAGCCCGTGACAGGGCACGCACATGGGCACCGAGTGCCCTCCGCCTCAGGGGCACTCAGAGGAGAGGGGCGCCGAACGCTGTGGTGATCTCAGCGACGGGAGGAAAAAGGGAAGGGGTGCTGCGTTAGCACAGTTTTTATGTGCGTGCTGCTAGCTGCACAGACGCGTAGCACGCTAAAGCTCCGCGGTCCTTTTCAGCGCCGCCGGTGGCCCAGAAACACCGCCCTCCCCCCTTTCACCCTCTCTGTCACACACAATGACCCCCCAAACCAGAGCAGAAAAGCGCCCCTTTCTCCTCCTCCTCCTCTTCCATTTCCCAGGGAACGCACGGCTGTGGGGGGTTTGGGGCTTGGGAAAGAGTGCGTTTGGCTGGGGCCCTTTCTTCGGCCCGCAGAGCCGAATCTGTGCTCCGTCGGGGTGTGGGGGCTTTTCTGCGGCCGGTACTGTACCCCTCTTACCCCCCAGGCAGCTGGCTGACTCCAGTCCTGTTACCTCAGCTCAGGGCCTTTAGGGGCGGGGCAGATCCGGGGGGCGTGTCCACTGCACTGTCACTTCCCCCCCCAATGATCTTCAGACCCGGGTCATACAGGAAGTAGAAAGCTGGGCAGGATCAGGTGACTCTGCTTCATCACTGCACTTAAAGGACTTTTCTGCTTGTGCGAACTTTTCTTTCACTCAGCAGAATGTGTAGTTTCTGACCTCTCCTTCCCTGCCTCTCCGCCCCTCTTCTTATCTTTCTCCTCCTCGTTCTGCTGACACATCGGTCTTGGTCTTGGAGCGGTTGGCGCTGCGGCTGCAATTCAATTAAAAAATATATTTGCTATTAACTAAGCCAGCGTTCCATCGGAGGAGTTTACGTACCGCAGGGATTTTATTTCGCTGTGCTATGCCTTCGGGTCCTTCAAGATAAATAGCTTTTCAAAAATAAAGACGCAAGAGTGTATTGTAAGAGAGTGAGTGCGGGCCTCCATGTATTTACGCCTAATTAACTTCTGATGTTCTTTTCTATTTATTTCTGTCACTGAGTGTGAGAAAGGTCAGTGAACTCAATTCTCCGTTTTTTTTGCTGATCAGTGGAAGGTTGATGACGGCGGTTTCCGTGCCCATCGCCGTGCGTGCGGAGAATGCATAACGCGCTGCCATCGTCTGCCCCGGCCTCTGATTGGCATCAGTTTTTCACGTTTTCATCTTCATCTGTGTCGGGTGTATTTTCGGAGGGCTCCTTGCCTGTTTAAGGCGTCTGGAGAAGGGGAAAATGAGCAGGGGGGGGCCCTGTTGGATGGAGATTGATGAGGCGCGGCGCTCGCCATGGCGACCCGCGCGATTCCCTGTCATCCTGCGCCAGCCGGAGAAGAGGGCGGCTGAGAGCCAGACGGTTTCATTCCGGGAGAGACGTGTCAGCCGACGCCGGCCCTCCTGTCACATGCACCCGTGACCTGACGCATGGAGGCTTTAAAATGCATCTCTGAATCTCCCCCTGACATATAGAGTCGCATTTATTAATGAAGAAATATTTACAAGATGGTGCTGTTGACTGTCATCTGGATCCAGGGAGAGTCTGGCAGAATAGATGTGTGTGATTAATGGCGAATGCTGTAATGCCGGTTTCCAGAAATAGTTAAATTATTTGCGTAGTTATTAAATTAAAGCTGAAAAAAAAAAAAACTCATGAATAAAACTGGGGACATGGGATAAATTGCCAGTCGCATCATCAGGGATGTTGCAGACGCTCTCAGAGGGATGGGCCCACCCTGGGCTGTTTGTTTAAGGAAAAATGGCTGTCATTTGGAGGGGCTGGAGTAAGACGGGTGTACCCTGTGGAAAACGCTGCGCTGACACACAGCCTCTCTCTCTCTCTGAGAGCAGCGCTGCATGTGCAAATGGAGTGAGACTCTGTTCCCGTTAGCTTGGCCGGATCTTCCATTTGAGTCTGCTTCGGTGGCAAATCATGTGCCGAGACGTGTCGTACAGTGTGTTCCGTCTTCACTGGGCGGGTTAATGGCTGCTGGGGATGCTGCTGGTTAATTGAGCACTATCCTGGGCTCAGGGAGATGAGAGCCTCGCGTTTTTCCGACGTATATTTCATTGCATTATTTTTTGTTGCCGCGTGCCTTGAGAGATTTTTTGGCAGAGTAATTATCGTACTTAAATAAGGGAGGCACTGTTTTATAGTGCATTGCGAGTCGTAATTAGCTTTTATTTGCGCATGCGGGAGTTATGGCAGTACCTCTTTCGTGCCGTGCGGAGATATGAACAGATTGCAGTAGTGTTTTAGGCCTGGATCCCTGCAAGCCTTAACGTTGCTGCCTCACTCCATCACAGAGAGTCCGCAAAGCTGGAGAAGCTGGAGCGACAGGCGGTCCAGCAGACCAATCACGTCAACAGCCACAGCAAGAGCCCCGCCCTGCGGCGGGTGGAGCAGGCGGGCAGGCAGCCGTCCGGCGTGGAGGCGCTGGAGGAGATCCGCGCGTCGCAGGGCGAAGAGGAGCGGCGCAGCCGTCGAAGGGCCAAGACTCCGCCCGCGATCGTCCCCGAGGCCGACGGCCCCTCCCCCAATCCGCCGGGCCCCCAGCGCCCCGCCTCCACGGGGCCCGTGCACAGGAACGGGAACGGCGTGGGCGTGGAGCAGAACGGGAACGCGGTGCATAAGAGGGGCCTGGTCCCGCGCTCCGACACGGAGAGGCAGGTGCAGAGGAAGACCACCCTCGCACAGGTCCAGCACTGGGTCCGGGCACAGAAGGCCGAGCCCAAGAGGTCAGTTACTTTCATCTCCATGACCACACGCGCTTGTCCAAATGCCCCCAATGAACACGACACGCGCGCGCACACACACACACACACACTCATGCACATGCACTCATACATGCACAGGCACACGCATACTTACACAGACACACACACACACACTCAGATGCTCACACACATCCATACATACACAGACACGGACACACAGATGCACGTGTAATATGTCAAACTGTGACTTAATGTACTAGATAAAACACTGTGGAGAAATACATTTGCAAATGGCTCCCTCTAGTGCTTACAACATGTAAAATGTTACCTTAACATACAGTGCAGTGGAAATAAATGCATTTCAATACATAAAAAGGTAGCAGTTCATAGGAGATATCTTGTTCAAGGGGTACAACATTAGTGCTTTGCCTGGGATTTCATCCTGCAACTTCTGAGTTATAAGCACAACTCCTTAACCATTATGTCACACTTCTGTGAACACCTTCCTTGCGACCTTACACTCTTACAGTCAGGATGTCACATTGCAAACTTACTGTTGTGAAAATAAGTACCACAGGTTCTGTAGATCAGGGTGGGCTGTAGTACTCCCAACTCCAGCTCTAGTGTGCTGCAGTATCTGCAGGTACTGTGTGCCAATTTAGGCCTGGGAAAGTGTGAATTCTGGAGCCAGTTGTTAACTTAATTTATGCACTAGAATTAAATGTATCAAAACCCAGCAGACACTACAGGACTGGGTTTAAGATCCCTCCTCTAGATTAGACTGACCCGATTGTCAGCTCCATGCTCTTAGCAATAAAATTTAAATTAATTATTCTCTGCTGTTGTATCTCATGAATATTTATGATGCTCTCTCCTTGAGAATGCGTCCTTATGATGATCGATTAACTGTAATGCAATGGCATCACACTACATCGACTCATATTACCAAAGGAAACTTTCTACAGTAATAATAATAAATGATAATAAACTTGAGGAAAATAAAAAATACCAATAAAGTAATACTTCTGCAGCAGCTTTCATGCCAGATATTTGTTGCCCAAAGTAGTAACATAAGGAGGTAGAGCCAACGGAAGGAAGAGCTACAGCAGCTACCAATTCTGCTGCTATAGAACAGAAATCCCCCAATCCTCGAGAGCCACGGGGTTTGCTCAATTACATTGCGACTCAAAATTTATCAAAATTTGCTCAGTACAAGATAGCTAACTTGCCTGACTTCTTGGTTAGCTGATTATAAGATGAGGGCAAAGCCAGCAGACACTGTGGCTTTCTGGGGCCTGTAAGAGAATGCTGTAGAGCAGGGATCATCAACTCTGGCCCTCGAATCCAAATCCAGCCCTTGTTTTTTTTCCTCCCGGGTAATTAGTGCTACTGATTGGTCAGACTGTCTTCACACCTGACTCCCAGGCAAAGGGAGGGTGGAAAACCAGCAGTTCTCGGCCCTCAAGGACTGTGTGAGAATGTGTGCTCACCTTTAACGTCCTCTCCCCCCAAATGCAATTTCAGCCTGCCCTCCTCTGAGCACACGCTCCCCCGCCGGACCCCCCCGATGCAGCCCAGAGTCAGCGCAGTGGAGGCCTACCAGTCGTTGCCAAAGACATCGCGGCTGTCGTCCGGCGGGAGCTCCCCGCAGGCGCCCCGCAACCTGCCCAGCGACTACAAGTACGCGCAGGACCGGCTGAGCCACTTCCGCATGACCACGGGCGAGCGCTCGGCGTCCCGGGAGGGCACCGTGTGGCAGCTCTACGAGTGGCAGCAGCGCCAGAACTTCCGGCACGGCAGCCCCACCGCGCCCGTCTACACCCCCGCCCCGGACTACCAGGACCCCGCCTCCTTCCGCGTCGCCATCGACGTCCCCCGCTGCATCTCCGTGCCCCCCTCGCCCTCCGACATCCCCCCGCCGGGACCCCCGGGCAAGCCCACGTCCCCCCGCAGGCCCCACACGCCGGCCGACAGGGTCACCGTCCGCCCGCTGGACCAGATGCCGCCCGCCGACGTACCCGCCTCCGCCTCGCCGCTGCGCGTGCGGTCCCACCGCTCCAAGGTAACACAGCGAAGCCGCACCACGCCACGCTGTGCAGGCACTTCACTAAACTCAATAGAACTAATTTCTCATGTTTGTTTTTTATCACTCATTTTTACTTATTAAAAGGTCAATTAAAGCTGAAGTAACAATAATATGGTAAATGGACTGCATTTATAAAGCGCATTTTCAACAACAACTGCACATTGCACAATGCATTGCCATTATATGTGTTGCGCCCTTTATGATTTCCCAACCACCACCGAGTAGAGCAGCACCCACCTGCTGAAGGAGCTCTAATGTGAAATCCCATTGGCTGTACAGGCCTGCGCATTCACATACAGCAGCCCACAATACCAGCCATGCACACAGAAGCCCATCCCTAGGCCACACTGCCTGCCCTTCTCCCCACACTTGATTGGTCCAGTTCTGCAGCAAAATGCCTCAGCCACCCTCTTACAGCTCTAGTCTGAAGCCCACCGTACGACCCCTTATAAGAAAACTGTGTGAGTCACAGTGTGTCCGAGCCTCCCTGACCCCTGATTTTAAAATTGGGCCGTCTGATTAAAGGGTCCAGGGTGTTAGCATAGGCCTTGTGTGAAGGAAATGCTGCTACTTTTACAGCCGTAGATTACGATAGAAGGTCAAGAAAAGGACATGTTTACACGTATGCATAGCGCAATAGACAAAATAACTGGGAGGTGGCTTATGGGTAGTTATCAAGCAGTCTGTCAAGCAACTTTTGTTTTGGTGCATATCTATCTTTTCAAGGTAATTATTTTTCTTCTGGCTTCCTGTTTTGTTGGGTGCTGTTTTTCGGTGGTCCGTGGGCCTCTGTGGACCATCATTAGCGCGCTTAATGCGATTATGGGCAGCTAGTACCGGCCCTGGGCTACTCACCACTCTACAAGAAGCGTGTTTTTCAAATATCAGCACCAGCTATTTCTTCTGATCTCGAATTTAAATAAAAAACCTATTATACAGCAAAAATACAGAGGCGTGGGAATATCGCTGGGTAGGCACGCACTGCCTTCTCTCTTGCTGGTAGCAAACAAATGTTGTTTTAAGAGAGCGGTTTCGGGGGATAATTTATGTGTAACTAATTAAATCTCTTGTTGTTTGTGTCCTTTTTTTTTAAAGCTGTGATTACCGTGCCTTTTCAAAATTCTGTCTATCAAGCAGAAAACTGTCGTGTCCGCGAAGCCTGCTGGCTACTGAAAGCAGAGGCAGCCGCCGCCATTCAGAAATAAACACCCTGATGGGCTCTGCGTTGCCGTGGCATCGGAGTTTACGCTGAGCTTTCCTGTGCGGTCGGTCTCCAGTCATTGAGGTCACGTAGAAATGCGCATTATTGGGTACTGTTACCTGAAAGATAAAACCAGGGTGCAGTAATGGCCCGTTCCTAGATATAGCCTGTACTGTATTTAGCAACTAGCCTCATCTGTAAAGCAAGCCCATGTTATCCGTTTCTTTTGGGTTTATCGTCCCCGCAGAACTCATTTAAAGTGGCAGTTATATATAGACCTGTATATTGTGATAAACTACATACAGGCTTATAGAGTTTTGAGTTTTGCACAGTCTGCAAGTGCAGTGTTTGGAAAAGGTAAGAAGGGCACACACAGGATTATCTCGATCGCTTTCCTGCTGTCTTGGTTTTAACTGGGTCAGAAGGCATTACTTTACTTTTGAAGTAACTGGCAAAAATGAAGGTAAATAAATGGTGCTGACAGCAGCAATGGCTCTCTTCAGCAGGGACCATAAGGCTGTGGGAATTGGCCTTCATCACAAAGACGTCTGACAAACCAAGAGCTCCACCTCAGGCTAGATTGCTCCATAGAGGTGGAATGACGGGTCATATTTTTATGTGAATTTATGGCTTTATTTTACAGGCGTGAATAGAAGAAATGGAATGGGTTTTTTTTTCCTCATAATAACTTTTCAAATCGATTTTTGAAATTCTGTCACGAGAAACAATGGAAAGAGACTTGAGCGACATCTTCCATATCCCTGCTAAATTCTGTGGAACACATGGATGCCTTTCTCACAGTGTTCATAGTGAGCAGATTAGCACCAAAATGGGGGACTAAAATCATCACACCAGGACTGATTGAGCTATTAAGCCACGCTGAAGCTCTCAGTGCAGAATCAGGGATGCATTAACACACGTGATCTTTGTTGTGGTGTTACGGGCATATGCACACAGCTACTGCTTTCTCCTCGAAGAGTGTGGATTACGGTGTCATGTGACGCGCAGCGTGGAAGGAAAGGGACTCGCGCACGTCCCTCTCTTTATTTAGGGGTGTGTGAGATTAGCCCCTAAGCCACAGTTTCAATTACTTTTTTGTTCTGTGTGGTCATGTAATGACCTGTAATGTTCCACAGACGACTCCGGTGGACAGACGCTCGATGCCGGCCATGGGCTACATCACCCACACAGTGAGCGCTCCCAGCCTGCAGGGGAAAACGGTAAGGGCCCCAACCTCTAATGCTCATTTCAGGGACCCCCTACAGGCTCAGCTCAAAAGATGTAATCCTGGTGTGTTGATATGTTGAGCCTTTAAACACTGTTTTGCCATTAGTGCTCTTTTGCTGCTTTCTTTAAAATTCAAGCAAGGCTATGAATTTTATGGAATGTATAGTATGTGAAGACACCTGATTTCCAGCAGACAAAGGGGCTTCTGTGACATTCTTTAAATGCAGGGGCTTGCTGTTGATAAGGGGTGTGAATATTGGAAATATGGCCTGCATTGACCCCAGGACTGTCCACATACCCTGGGTGATGCAGATCAGTGATTGGACAGTGAGGCCACATGAGCCCTAACACGGAGCTCAGCTTCCCCATGAGATCAATGACCTGATGATTTTGAACCAATTACAACACAGTATTTTGCTGTGTATAGCAAAGTCTCCTGATTGGTTGTGATTCGCAGTGCATGGTAGCTCAATTCATAGTGCGGTTCGCGATGCCTCACTTTCCAAGCACTAGAGCTGACTCCTCCTGCCCCTTGCTCTCTGTCGCCGCCCTGGTTGGAGCTTTGGGTATTTTACGGGACGTGAATAAACGCTCCTCTCTCTGCCCCCCTGCGCGGGGTCCCCGGGGGGGCCCCTACAGCCGGAGGAGCTGACCTTGCTCCTGATTCAGCTCAGGAGACACCAGGCTAAGATGGCGAGCGTGCGCAACGGTGCTCTGGGCCACCTGCAGCAGCTCAATGGCCCCTCTGTGCCCCGTCTCCAGGTGAGGGGGCCCAGCTGCCCCTGCCTGTGCCTGCGCATGGTGGGCCCTCCCACACGCCGTCAGACGCCGCTGTGTTCTTCTGTTCCAGTGATGTCGTCAGCGTGCGTCAAGGCCGGGTTACAGTTAGGCGATGTGTGATCGTTGCCACCGGCGATTGTCACGTTTGATATTTGGCCGCAACGACTTCTAGTTTACACTGGAGTGGCAGACGACTTGTTGTCATCACTGCCATCGTTCTATCCGTCGCTCAGACTCAAATTGTATTGAACTTTATTGACCCCATCGCCGGCTTGGCAATATTATTATAGAACATTCTCATCTCCTGTAATTATCTTTAGCAAAGTGTGAAGTCGTCAATTAGCCTAACCTTAAAATAAATTAAATGGAAGACCACACATTTGTTGAAAGCTTGATAAACACAATTACAATGTCTCTGTGTCAGCGTGCTGCCGACTGGGAGGGCCACAAAGATGCCATTAATGAATGAATGACTTCACTTTGGCGATACGTTATCTTATCGGTTAGGTGTTTATACATTTTAAGAGCGACGGCGTTCGATATCAAAGTGGAGTGACAGTGGAACGTTGGTGACAATGTAGCGATGTCCATCGGCCGATCATGCATCGCCCCTGTCTGTAAACGGGCCTTTGCGCTGCGCCGTAGTCGCTGTAGCCAGTTCTGAGGTACGTCAGCTTGGGCTGCTGCAGCTTTCGGCGCACCGGCCTGTGTGTGTCCGACTGCGACTGCGACTGTGACTGCGATGTGGCTGCGACTGCTTCTGCGGCTGCGCTGCCCTGCTTCTCTCGCCCTGTTATGCCTCTTTGCTGACGTTTTGCTGTGGACTGCACTGAGAAGCTTGTGGCCTCCAAGCTTCAGCCTTCAAAGGCCGTGATGCCCTTACCTGCATCTCTGCAATGGTTGGCCAGAAATGGCACAAAATGACTTTGATATTTGATACCTCATCTCCAGACTGCCCTATACATGCATGCAAAGGAGGGATGAAATTAGATTCTCGCCTCAGTAGATGTTTATAGGGGCATCGATGCATTGGTTCTTCACTTCTTGAGTCCTCTTCCTGAACATCATGGCATTCTAGAACAGGGATTCCCAAACTGGGGTCCCAGGAGGATCTCAGCAAAATATATAAATTTTTTTAAGTGTCTACAGAACAGAGTGTAAGGGGGTTCACTGAATTGCTGATAATGTACTGTGGTACTGTTTTCTTGCAGCTGATGGCCCACAGTGCCAGCTTGATTAAGTGTAGGGAGAAATGCTATGGCGCTGTATAATTATAGATTATAGATTGGACCTCAGTCGCTTAGGCCTGCTGATGGCCTAAATAACTGATTTCTTTGATTCATCACTGATATTTTTCTTGCCCTAACAATAACTTAATCAGTACAAGAAAACTGATGATTTCACAACCATGACTAGCACCATTGCGTAACGTTGGGGAACTACATCCTGTGCGGGTTATGAGGTCAGACCATGTTCAGCTCTGCTGGTGGGAGTATAACCCATTACACTGCAGGCGGTACTAACAACGCTCTGTGCAGCTTTGAGTCATGTGATCTATCTCTCCCCGCCCATACCCCCTCCCCCCACCCGAAGGTCGATGACACTTACATGCAGCTGAAGAAGGACCTGGAGTATCTAGATTTGAAGGTGGGACCTGATGTAGCTGAGCTGCTCTTCCCTTCTTCTCCTCCTCCTCCTCCTCCTCCTCTTTCTCTCCTGCTCTCAGCTCCCCTCTGTAGGTCACATCCCTTCATACCACCACCTCCAGCTGCGACCTCTGACCTTTCTTCACACACCCCTCTTCCTCTCTTCCTTATTCACGCGCTCGCTTTGTGGCTCTAAACAAGCTTTCTCAGCACTCTGTCTTTTTGGGGACCTTTGGAAAACACGTGTTGCTAATCTATTCTAACTGCTTCGTATCAAGGAGCCTACACAGGGTGTTTGAAATCAGTTCGATATTGTGTGAGTAACTAAACCGTTATTCCTGTCTGAACAGCCAATATGAAATTACAGTTGATGTCTATTGTGCACTGAAGTGTTACAATGTGATCAAACACATCAAGTCATTTTGGGTTGTCAGTTTGTACATGAACTAATGGTGGCGCCAGCATGGTTTGCATGGCTTTGAACACACCACAGTGTGTCTAATACAGTGCATGAGGCAGGAGTGAATTTGTTCGGCAAAACTTCAATGCAGCACCGTACTGGCAAAGCACATAGGAGATGAAGTGAGGAGCTGGATGCTTTAATGCTGCTTATCTTGAAACTTGCCTTAGGCTTTTTCTCCCTTATGGAAGTGCTGCCAAGAGTGCCCTCTGGTGGTGCCGTCTGCCAACAGCAGTTCCAAAGCAAAAATAAAAGGCTTCCTCTCCTTTGGGTTTGCAGGTGTTCTATTAAGATGTTCAAATGGCACTTAGCAGTGCTACTGTAAACGGCTTTGGTGCAAAAGACCTTAACTTAATCAGAGCCGTGTGTGTTTTTGGGTGTTTTTGAGCCGCAGCGACACTTGCTGGGCATAACCAGAATTTTCTTTTCCGTCTGAAACAGATCAAAAGTGTTGAACCTTTGATCACCGTGGTTCGCAGTGTGTTACAAAACTCGGCTCAAGGTTATCAGACCGTTGTGAACGTAAGGACTGCGTGCATACATAGTCTGACCATTCCATTGCTTCCATGCGAGAACGTGACTCAACCCTCCGCCCCCTCCCCACCCTCCCCATCCCCCACCCCTTTCCCGCCAGCCCCCTCAGTGCGGGGCGGGCCCGTTTCAGACCATGTGACATGCCTGGGCTCTGAGATCCCATACCCATCACTGCGGTGCGGATGTCGTGGTTTGGCAGGATTTTGCTCTTCTCTGTTTGAGGAGGTGCACATGCGCATGCGTGCGACTGGGAGTCATACTGAAGGCCTTTTCTTTTTGTTTTATCTTTCCTGGCGGTTATGAGTATAATAATGCTGGTTATATTTACCTTTGAGTTTCTCTCCTTAATATATCCCAGGGGAAATTTTTTTTTTTTACAGCTTTAATATTGTACTAATACGGGTCATTACTACTAGCCATTACTAATACAGGGCGTTACTAATACAGGGCATTACTAATACAGGGCATTACTGGTACGGGACATTACTAATATGGGCCATTGCTACAGAGTGTACTTAATATGGCCCAACTAAACTGTCATTTCTGATGGTTATGAAATTGCTCGTCCATAGTCACAATCTGGGAATATTTTAAGGAGATTCTGTCTGCTATTATTTGTGCAAATTTCATGCTGTCACTGTGTCAGGAGAGTGGATCTGTGGGTCATGTACATTTGCGCTGTGTGTTGTCTCTTATATGAAAGTGTTTCATGTTTACATGGATAATGTGCTTAGCTTCTTAGCATAGTGCTGGTGCATTGGCTGTTGTATAATTGAAGCTTTTTTAGAATTGTTCTTGTCATAGCTAGCAGCAAGCTTACTGCTGACACACGGTCGTAGCTACTTGACTTGGAAAGGGGGTTGCCAGACTGTTGTTAATGTCAATGTTATCTACGGGGATTCGATTAGCATTCTGGTAGTTTATACGGAATGTAGTGAAATATGCGAGCCTTTTTCATCTGTATGCTGGCTTTCTCAGGTCACGGCGCGCGAAACGTCGAAAGACAGATCGACGAAACCAGTCAAAATAGCTGAGAGTGACGTCGACGTAAGTATAAAATTCTGTAGCGCTCTCTCAAAATGCAGCTCTCTGGTGAACACCTTTGCTAAATTTAGTTCGTTTTATCGGGTTTTTTTTGTTTGTTTGCTCAGTTTACAAAAAGCTGTTGAGGATCTGGGACTCTTTTTTGTGGTAATGATGGTACATTGGAACAAACAAACACACAGAAGTAAACACAGTTACAGTGTGGGAGGAAGAGAGTATCTAACATCCACTTGGATTTTCGAATCTAGAGAGTATCAATGAGCGTCTTTACTTCCAGCATTCAGTTTAAAGAGAAAAATACATGCTGTGGGATTTCATAGTTTGAGCTCTTAAATTTTTCAGTTTGATATTTGTAATCCTAATTTTTTTTTGCTTTGTTTTGTTTTGTTTTTCTTTTATGTTTTATCGGAGGTAAATCATTTGGAAGTCCTGGCTTTCTCATCATCGACATTGTTCCAGTTTAACAATTTATAAGAATGTGGGTGAAATTGTCTGAACAATGAATATTTCATGTAATTAAAACAACAATATACTGCAGCGAAATAAAAACATCTTAATTATTAATTGAACGGAATGGTAAATAGAGTTGCGGAAAAACACTTGCTGTGAGAGAAAGGCTGTAATCGAGGCAGGCAGGCGCTCAAGTTGTGTTTTCTTATTTTTATTCAACTAATTTCTGTTTTATTAAACACATCTAACCCACTTTCTTGGATTGAAATTATTTTTGTCACTTTCAATAAATCATGTGGCCATAAATACCCACTTTGAAACAGTATAATATCAGATGCGTGACCTTAAATTTCTAGGCCTCGCATTAGTTATCTTCCAGACAAAGCTAAGGGGATCTGCAGAGGAAAACTGGGTTAGTTTTCCTATCTGTGATGCATTATTCCCAGCTGATGAAGAGAATGTCACAAATATAATGGTAATATTTGTGGCAATCCTTTCAAGTGAATTAATAAGATAAATGAAAAAGCACTTGGTGAGCATGCTCTTCAAATTGCATTTAGACTATTTCAGATCTTTCAGGACTTTCATCTTAAACAGTGTTTAATATTAGACAAGTTGCCAGGTTAGGTCATTAAGCTTTTCAGGGTAGTTGACTACATTTGTGAAGCTGAATCTAAGCACTTGTTGTTGTACCATTACTGGTTCCAAAAGTGTTTGATATCCTTTTCTGTAGTGCTGCAAATTTTATAATATGGTTGAATGTGAAACCCAGGTACTTCATTTTGTAAATCACTCTGGACAAGATCACCTGAATGTAAATCCCTCTGGACAAGATCATCTGAATGTAATATAATGTAGTATAATCTTAATTCATTATTTAGGTCATTCATTATAATTCTTATCATTTGTGTATGTCATCTAGGTCATGTTGAGCAGGTTGTGTGAACAAGACAAGATTCTTCAGGAGCTGGAGACCAGGATTCGCACACTGAAGGAGGACAAGGTACAGACACAGGCTTACTTTAACACAGACACTACAGACACAGGCCTGCTTTAACACAGACACTACGGACACAGGCCTGTATTGCCTGTGTTAAAAGTGCATTTTGGCGTGGTCACTGTGTTTATACATGAATGAAGTACACTGCGAACTCTGAGACGGCTCAGTGGATCACGTCTCTGTCCAAGTCACGTGTCCAAACTGCGCTGTGCCGCTCATAACTCTGCCAGGACAAGCTGGAGTCGGTGCTGGACGTGTCCCACCAGCAGATGGAGCAGTACCGGGACCAGCCGTCCCACGCCGAGAAGATCGCCTACCAGCAGCGCCTCCTGCAGGAGGACGTGGTGCACATCCGCGCCGAGATCTCCCAGGTCTCCACGGTGAGCCCTGCTTCACAAGAGAGAAAAAACGGCTTGGAAATATGTATTTCATACATGGTTTGACTATTCTACCTAGTCTTTTACTTTTGAATATTGTACCTTCTCTTCTGCCATTGAATATTGTGTTGTTTTTGTCTGACATTCTCTGTACATCCATCTTGGGTTTATAATGGTTTGTGTCATTGCGCAGTAAAGGCATCTGTAAGAAGCTGGACTGCAGAGTGAGAATGGAGACCATTGCAATGATGGACCTCTAAATATGACTAGATGGAAGGGAACTTAGAACTGAATAAAAATTAAAATAAAATAAAAAATACAGGCACTAGACAAATACTGATGAATGAGTTACTGATGAATAAATATCTTCCAGTACAGCAATAAGTGCCCTGTAAGCACCAAGGTTCATGCACTGCAGTGCTGGGGTTGCAAAGTAAAGCAAAATAGTTTTTAAAAATGTCAAAAAGTTTCTTTTTGTGAATACATTAATATATTAAATATTTAAAAAATATATTAAAAGACTACAGCCCCCACTCAGCCTCACCTCAGAGCACTCCCATAGATGCTCTCTGTGTGTGTTCATCTCTGGGGTTTTCCTAATTGAGAGCCTAACTGCTGCTGCTTTCTACTTTCTGTTTACGCCCAGGGCTCTGAGCTTAGCTAATCCCTCTGAGATTCTACCCACAAAAAACAGAATCAAACTAGCTGTAATGATTATCACTTGATTAATTTTTATGCTACCGGTACCGGTTTTAATATCATAATCAAAACTGTACCACGGTTTGCAACAACTTTTAGTGGTAGATGTCAGGATTTAAAACATTCTGTTTACCTAACTACATTTAAAAGAGCATCTGCCGTTTTCCCATTATTATTGGTAATTTGTTAGTGCCATGTCTAAGGCCGTGTTTCTGAAGCCCAGCTTATCTCTTCCCTTTGCCTGTGCTCAGCCAGCTGTTGAGCGATTCCTTTTTTAACTGTAGCAGACTGTGTTTACTGTGACTGACAGTTTTTTTTGCAGAGACTCACCGGCCTCTTTGTAAAGTGACTGACTGATACTTTTTTAACGGTGACCGACTGGCTTTCCCCCTTTTTTTTTTACGGAGAATGACTGACTGCTCTGTGTCTGACTGACAGTTTTTTTTTAAAAACTGAGAGAGACTACTTTATATTGTGGCTGACTGAATGCTTTGTACTGTGTCTGACTGGCAGTTTTTTAAAATGGCGATAGACTACTTTATATTGTGTCTGACTGGCTGCTTTTGCGTAAGGCTGACGGTCTGTGTCGGGCTGTGTACGATGCAGGAGATGGAGAACGCGTGGAACGAGTACGGCCGGCTGGAGATGGACTTGGACCAGCTGAGGGGGGCTCTCCGAGACCAGATGAATCGCAACATCCTCTCCCAGGTACCAGTACCCCGCTGGGCAGAGTGGCCAAATGCAAAAACAAGGAACCGCTCAGAATCCAAATGCTGTGTTTATCTGGTTGTTTTTCTGATTTGCAATGATAAAGCAGGGTCCCTTAGAGGCTGCTGGGTGGCTCATCCTGCCAAGGCACAGTGTTTACGTGCCCCCATTGTGAATGCTGACCACACCAGCACTGGCTGGCTGGCAGCCCAGTAGGACTGACTGCAGTGAGGTTTAAACACCAGTACCTTTTCCCGTGTCACATGAAAGCCTAAAAATGCACGGGCGTGCCTCCTGCGAGCTCGGCGTCCGGCTCCCTGCTTGTCAGCCGCGTGCGTACGTGTCCGAGCCCCTGTCAGGTCAGCTCACCTGTGCCCCTGTGCTGCGTGTGGCCCACACAGCTGGAGAAGGAGCAGATGAGGAGGGAGCTGTGGAGGGTGGAGGACGTGCTGGCTGGCCTCAGCTCCAGCAAAGCCAACTACAGAGTCACCATAGACTCTATGAAGAACCCAGGTGAGCTGGCCACTCTGCCTGCTACCACTGCTACGCAGAAACTTAGCCTTAGCACACGCCCTCATCCAGCACAGCCAGCGCTTCCTCTTTAATATTCATTCAGATCCATACTTTATTGCCCCATGGGACTGTTGTATTTGATGTTTGATTGCATTTGTTTACTGAAGGGATTGAAATAATAAAGTGGAGGGTAAAATAAGTGCTGTGCTGCAGTTACACTGAAGACACTGTGTGTGTGTGTGTGCGTGCGTGTGTGCGTCCGTGTGCGTGTGTGCGTCCGTGTGCGTGTGTGTGTGTGTGTGTGCGTGCGTGTGTGCGCGTATGTGTGTGTCTTCAGAGAGGAAACTCGTGCCTTCAGCGTCGTCCTCAGTGCCTTCTCAGTGTGTGAGTGCGCCTGCAGGGGAGACAGGCCCCGCCCTCAGCCACGCGCAGCCAGCCAATGACAGCAAGCCTTCTCAGCAGTCGGCTCTGTACCCGCAGAGCTTCCTGCTCCACAAATCTGTGCCAAAGTGGGTGAGTGACTCAAAGGGGACATGGGACCAAACTTTCATTTTTGTTTATTATAAATAGAAAAAAGATTGCCCTGTTATTTCAGCCCATACATTAGAAACAGGCACATGGGCCCAGTGACTTGATGTCCATTATATGCAGATGGAAACCTGTTAAACACTGCCCCTAAAATGTAACCGCAGATTTAATCTGGTTTCATCATAAATGAAAAGGCTGTTTTATCAATGTATTTATTTTCATATATCGACCTTTATTAAATCATTATGTTTCGTTGTGATGGAAACATCTTAGGCTAAAATGCTCCACCGTTCATGCTGTTACATGGCAAATCCCTGAACCAGAAAGGCTGTCATGTTGTCATTGGAAGAAAAAAAGAAAAGATTTTTGAGCACTGATGCATTCTGGTCTCTGCATGCCGGGCCTCAGGCAGAGGAAGGTGCTCCACCCCGCCCCCCCCTGCCGCAGGTGTACAGCCCTGAGGAGCACCCCCCCGTCGTGCCCCCCCTGCCCAAGGAGACCTCTGTCATCAGACACATGTCCGTCCGTGGCCTCAAGCGCCAGTCCGACGAGCGGAAACGCGACAGGGAGATCGGCCATTTTGTCAACGGCGACTACAAGGTGTGTGTGTGTGCGTCTGTGTATGCGGCGCTAACTGCTAACACCAGCGGGTCACGTGTACTGTGTGTCAGTCCCTGAGGGCTCCTCTCATTGGTGAGTTGGTGCTGTGCTGAGTTGATTGTTGCTTTTTTGTGGGTTACCAGGTGGAGTTGCGGTCGTACCTTAGCGAGCCGGAGCTGCTGGGAGTGGGGGCCGGCTCAGGGCCCATGGGGCTCGTGGGAGGGTACCAGACTTTGCCAAGCAGAGGTACGTAAGGGCCCCTGGCCCCTGGCTCCTGGGCACACAGGTCTGCTGCTTCCTTCTTAGCAGTGACACGCAGAGCAGGCATGTTTTTGTGCTTTAGCTCAGTAGCCGGCTCAGTCCGCACCGCTGTTTCAGTGTCCGGGCTGCTCATTACACAAACACACTGTACGCGGCGAGCGGCACAAAGCCAGGAGGACACATTCTTCTCCCGTGTGTTTCCGTCAGGACCGGCTGGCTCCGCCTCCAGGCTGAATCAGTCCACTAACATCTCGTCGTACGTCACGCTCAGAAGAGGAGTCACCGCCTCGGTTCTGAAGGTGAGGCTCGGCATGGAGCAGCTTCGGGCCTGTGAGATGGCCTGAGATGGCCTGCTCGAGGGGCAGAGTGAGGGGCTTATGGTGCTGTTTAATAAGACTCACTCCATACTCCATAGAGTGGTCCTTCATTTGGCCTGTTTGCACAGCTGACAGGAGCTGGTACGACTGTATGTAGTGCTCAAGGGAAAACGCTGATCATGTAATAGCTTTTTTTTTTACAGCCTGTTAGAATGGCTGTGTAATGTTATTGAATGTTTGCTGTAAAGTTACTTTAATGTTATTGAATTATTGCTGTAATGTTTTCATCTTAGCATGCTGACAGCACACAAGTTTTTCTCTTTTTACACTGTATTCTAGAGAAATGTAATTTCCCCTTCTTGTTTGCTTTTACTTACGTTTTTCCTGTTGCCTTAATTCTTCCCTTTCTTTTCTCTAACTCTCACCTCTGTCTCTCCTTCTGGCTATCTGTCTTTTTGTCCAAATCCATCCCATCTTTTTCTGTCACTGTTTCTCTTTTACTCTCACTCTCACTCTCCTCTCCTCTCCTCTCCTCTCCTCTCCTCTCCTCTCCTCTCCTCTCCTCTTCTCTTCTCTTCTCTTCTCTCTTTCTCTCCCTCCCTCCCCCTCCCTCTCCCTCTCTTTCTCCCTCCCTCTCTCTGTCCTTCCCTCTCTCTCCCTCTCTCTCCCTCCCTCCATCCCTCCCTTCTTCTCTCCCCCCCTTCTCTCCCTCTCTCCCTCCCTCCCTCCATCCTCCCTCTTCTCTCCCTCTTTCTCTCTCTCTCTCCCTCCTCTCTCCCTCCCTCCTCTCTCCCTCTCCCCCCTCTCCCTCTCTCCCTCTCCCCTCTCTCCCTCCCTCCTCCCTCCCTCTCTTCTCTCCCCCCTTCTCTCTCCCCCTCTCCTCCCTCCTCCCTCTCTCCTTCTCTCCTCCCTCTCTCTCCCCCCACTCTCCCCTCTCCCTCTCTCTCTCCCTCCCTCTCTTTCCCCTCCTCTCTCCCTCCCTCCCTCTCTCTCACTCACTCACTCCCTCCCTCTCTCTCCCTCTCTCCCTCTCCTCCCTCCCATCTCCTCTCTCTCCCCTCTCTCTCCCTCCCTCTCTCTCCCTCTCTCCCTCTCTCCCTCTCTCCTCTCCTCTCCCTCCCTCCCTCCCTCGCTCTCTCTCTGTGTCCCGCGCTCCCCTCAGGAGAGACCAAAGAGTGCCTTGGAGCGGCTGTACTCGGGCGACACGGCGCCGCGGGGCCGCATGAGCGCCGACGAGCAGCTGGAGAGGATGAAGAGGCACCAGAAGGCGCTGGTGCGGGAGCGCAAGAGGACCCTGAGCCAGGGGGAGCGGCAGTCCTCTTCCTCCCGCACCTCGTCCTCCTCGCGGCCCCTCTCCGCCGACCTGGGCTCAGTACGTTAGAGCCGCCGGGAGGGCTCCGGACGCACCCATAACGCACCCCATAACACACCCCATGCTGACCCCCTCTGCCCGCTCTCACGCTGTTTAGAGTGGTTACACATTAATCAGTTAGCTGTGTTAGCTGTGACTGCAGTTCCAACAGCAGGGTTAATAATGGTAGGGCTTAGCTAGCTGGTACAGCAGGTAAGTGGGTTTGCGTGAAGTGTCACCGGTGGAATATGAGAAGTGAGTCCTGGAGAGATGGGGAGATCGGTGGTGTTTTCTCCTCTTGTTGAGGGGCTTCTGAGTGTACTGCTAAGAGAAGAATAAGAAAGTAATTTGGCCTTCGTCAACCTACTTGCAAAAAAAGAACAAGTATGCTTTCTGTGGATTTCAGACGCCATTCAGACCATGATCGAACTAGTTGCATTATAGCCTGAGTCAGGCAGATTTATGATGTCAGAGATTCAGAGGTCACTGAGCAGACCTCTGAATCATGAACACATTTTTATATTTCTGCCTACCCAGACAGTTAAAATTTAAAAAATGAAATGTAGTCAGAAAGCTTGGTCACCTCGTCTCACAGACAGGGTGAATCTCAAACGTAGCCCTCCTGCTGCTCATTTCTGCAGTGCTAAATCTCCTTCTCCCTTGATGGCTGCAGCTCTGCTTTAATGTGAGTGAATGTGGGCTGTGTGGTGTCCCCTTCAGCCCTGTACTGCTGTGTCACCCTAACCGGGCTCAGGTGATTGGTGTAGCTCAGGGGGTGATTATTGTGTCACCCTAACCGGGCTCAGGTGATTGGTGTAGCTCAGGGGGTGATTATTGTGTCACCCTAACCGGGCTCAGGTGATTGGTGTAGCTCGGGAATGATTATTGTGTCATCCTAACCAGGCTCAGATGATTGGTGCAGTTGGTAGTGATTATTCTGAGCTGCATCCATGCCTGGGGGGTGGTTCCACCAGGACCATCTTCCTTTGTCTCCCACTCTTCCTCCTCCCTAGCTTCTGGGGAAAGTGCATCTCTGTGATGTCACAGCAGTGCTCCCCCTGCTGTTGTGATATCACAGCAGCGTTGTGAGAGTGACACTTGTTGCCCCCCCTCCCCCCAAAACGCTTCCCCCCAACATCCCGCCTCCCCAGTCACCAAAGCACACCACTGCGCAAGCTCTCAGGCTTCATAGCACTTTGACATTCATTCACTTGTTCATAAATCATCCACCCATGTGTTCATTGTAGCATCCTTTCATTGGCTTTCTAACGTGGATCGTGTGGTACGTGGAGTAATGAGATTGATGATAACCTCTAACCAGATCACTGTGTGACCAGGCTGCATTGTGCTACTGGCGTAGGGAGCGATTTGCACTTTACATTTAAAATGTAACAGTATTTAATTCAAATAACCAGAGCTTACATTTTCATGGCAACCCCTTGCTTTTAACAGAAAATTATGCTTGGGTACTTGGAATTGTCTGTGAGTGTGTTGGTTAACCACAGGGAAACAGCTCACACCCATGTTTTTAGATGCTGTGGAGAACTAGCATGTAGGCTGTTTTAATTCAGATTTTTGTTTCTTCATATTGTAAAAGTAGCTGTATAAGCTCTGTTGCACTTTCCTTTTAAGAGATAATTTCAGCTTGTTAGTGTTTGTCAGACCAGGAGCCATATCTGGGTACTGTGGCCTCCTTCATGTAAGCACTTAGAAGGCATGTGATAAGGGAGGTGAAGCAGTGAACTGACTGCAGTGCCACCAGTTTCTTGTGTTCTTCCATAGCAGTCAATGCCACTCATTAGATAGTTAATAGTGTTCTTAACAATTGGCTCCGAGCATGGGGATGACGGCTAACTGTAGTACCTGTATCCATTCAATGGAATACCCAGTTGCACTACTCATACTTTAAATTTTTTTAATGGAATGTAGTGGTTTGCTCTCAATAAATAAATAAATAAAATAAATAAAATGATCTAGTTGTGAAACGTGGCCTGTGTGTTTCATTGCTGCTATTTTGTGAATATGCCTCTGTGGGGTTTCTGTGATTCTTAGTTTTTTCCAGTGAGCACAATAATGCCTGGTACACAGTTTTCATTGACAGTGCATGCTTGGCCTTGAGAGCTTGGGTATTTGTACACGTTGCCTCAGTTCAATCTAAACAAAATCCTCCTTGAATTTTTTTTAGCAGTCTTTATTTTCCCGTACACATTATTTATTCATTTCACAACCCACTGAACTCAACATAAATCAAATGTTTATATGCAGAGCAGTAAACTAGACCAATTTAAACCTGTAAAATATAAAACATTCAAATGAGAAAGTGTACTACTTGAAGCATTGCATTTCCACTAGATTGACTAGGGGACACAACCTCCACACACCCCACCCAAATCATTCTGCCTTGTTGGGTAATTCTGCCTCTGGGGAGGGTGGCATGTTATTTATCAGTCCTGCATGTTCATGTTTTTAAGTTTGCCTATACTTAGTAGTGGATATGTGAGTTTGTGCCTGCCATACTTTCACACAAAAGCCTGTGTTTATAAGGAGATAGAGGGACTGGAGTGCTGCATAGAGGGTTGGGCTGTTGGATTCCTGGCCAGAAAGTGCATGCTGTTTCAGCACATGCTCAGTGACTCTTCCGTAACTTTGTGAATGAAAGTAAAAGTGTGACATCACCAGTGTGACTCAGCTGTGTCAGCTTTCCTTCCTGACTTGTTCTCCCTGCTCAGCACCGCTGAGGCTCAGTCAGGTAAGAGCAGGAGGAAACTGTGCCAGGGTGCAGACCAACTCATGCAAGAACCCAAACTGCTTATTAGTAGGCTATTCATCAGTGACAATATTGCAATAAATCTATGGTAAACTATGCAAGGGCATTCGATTGACTGTTTGCATCAGTCATTTAGCACATTGGAAGATGTTGTTTACTGTGCTGGAGGAAGCTGTCATTCATTCAGTAAAACAGGACAGTCTGCTGCCCCTCCAGAACATTTGATTGGATGCAAGACAGTCAATGAGATGAAAAATTGCTTTGTAGTTATCCTGTGCCTATGTGTCTTTATAAAACAGATTAATGTTATTATTAATGAGTAGAAGTGCCTTATTTTTATTTAGATAAAATGTCTATATTTTTAAAGTATGGTTTTTTAAGTATTCCTACTGTTCAGCATTTATTTTACAGTCATATACTTATTCTTCAATATTGAGTTTTGTGCATATGTGCAATAAGTAAATTTATATCACTTCATGTATTCATGAAGGCAGAACATGGATGAATTATACCTGTCTTTCACATCATATTGAAACTGTGTCTCTGAAACTAATAGAGAATGATGTAGCTTAGAGTTAGAGTTCAGAGTTTTTCTGAGAAATTTAGAGCTTAAATATACAATTACACAGTAAAGTGATTTGCCACAGTGAATAATCTCTGCATTGGAGACACCTGGGTATCGAGTATCTGTTAATATGGCTTGGGGGCTATGCCACGTTACACACACTGAGGTTGTTTTAGGCAAGCTGTTCAATCACACCTCTAAGCCCTGTGAGCTGTGTATACTGGACATGTAGCAGTATTAAGGTAAATTGAAGATGGGTATAGTACACTATATAGTCACAGTGCTACTGTGTGAAAGCTACTATATCTTGTGTGTGTGTGTGTGTGTAAGTGTGTGTAGATTTGTATAAGTCAAAAACATTTTGTTTAACCCCCCCCAGAAAAGGTGGAGATATGCAAAAATAGGCAGTAATGACACTGTATTGGACGATGTAGCCAGTGGTAGACTGGGCTTGTAACCGAAGTCCAGTTCGATCTGGAAAGGACACTGTTGTACCCTGAGCAAGTACTAACCTGCGTTGCTTCAGTATATATCCAGCTGTATAAATGGATGCTATGTAAAAAAAAAAAAAAATAAAAAAAAAGTTGTGTAAGTCGCTCTGGATAAGAGCGTCTGCTAAATGCCTATAATGTAATGTAATGTAATGTATTTCTCTGCCCCCCAGTGGAGGCGGGAGCAGGACTTTGATTGGCAGCTGTTGGAGCGGGCGGTGCAGGGGGAGGAGCAGCCTCCAGAGCACCACGAGACGCCGAGGCCGCAGTCTGACGAGTGGCTGACCGTCAGAGCCACGCCCATGAGGGAGTTAGACCTCGAGCCGCTGGACTATGACCTGGACCTAAGCCGAGAGGTAGACACTGACCACAGAACCCAACACAAGTAACTTTGTATATGCCAGGACTGAATGCTGTGTCTATTAAAACTAGCTAGGCCCAACACATAGTACCACATATAGACCAGGCCTAACACCCAGTATACACCCCCATATAACCCGGCTGATGGCTGTTTCCTTGTGGGGGTCTCTGCAGTTATCTAAGCCAGAGAAGGTGTGCATCCCTGAGCGCTATCTGGACCTGGAGCCCGAGGAGCCGCTTAGCGAGCAGGAGAAAGAGGCCCGGCACCGCAAAGTGGAGCGCATCAAGAGCATCCTGGCCAAATCCAGGTACTGACCCACACCCAGGCCACACCCTATACTCAACAAATACAGGCACTGACCTGCACCCAGGCCCCACTCCTACACTCAACAAATACAGGCACTGACCTGCACCCAGGCCCCACCCTACACTCAACAAATACAGGCACTGACCTGCACCCAGGCCCCACCCCTACACTCAACAAATACAGGCACTGACCTGCACCCGGGTACTGTCCCTACAATCAACAAATCCAGATACTGACCCACACCCAGGCGTCACCCTTACACCCAACAAATCCAGGTACTGACTCTCACCCAGGTTCTGTACCTACACTTAACAAATACAGGCACTGACCCACACCCAGGCCCCACCCTTACACTCAACAAATACAGTGACCGATGTATGTGTGCGTGTGTGTGTGTGTGTGTGTCAGTGTTCAGAACATACCGCCTCCAGTAGCCGTGGACAAGCCGGACGTCACAGTGCTGGACTCGGCCTTGCAGGAGCAGGAGCGGATCATCACCATGTCCTACGCTCTGGCGTCTGAGGCCTCACAGAAAAGCAAGGAGGTGGCAGGTAAGCTCCCCTGAGACCCCTGACCCCGCCCAGCCCCTTGGGTACGAGCCTGCTCTCTGTCTCTACCAGAACCTTACCTGTGGCCACAAAATCCCAATGAACACTTGTAAGAGGCCATATTAACTCTGGCTTGTATTTATTAATGGACTCTAACAGTATTTGTGCTGGTCCGTTCAGCCCATCTAGTGCTTGGTATTGATCTATTGTGAGTTCACGCTGAAAACTTGTGAATTTTTAAGACTTGAGGTTGGGTTGGGCTGAGTGGAGTCTGACCAATGATGAAAGATCCGTGCTGTCACTCTTGTGCTTCGAGCCTATGGGTGAGTAGCCTGTGTGCTTGCATACAGCAGGAGGACCTTAAACTAAGGATCATATGGTGGCAAAAACATGTGCTTATTAAAGAAAGAACACACAGCTAACTACTGGAGCAGCTAACTATTGTCATGAACTCCATGTCCCATGTTCCAGTGCGCAACAGTGGAGGTTTGTTAGAGGATAGCAGAGTCCTGCTGCTGTAGTTCTGTAGACGTAGAACCCTCCCCCCAGTATGCTTGCCCCTTGTGGTGGATGCGCGAGTCCCCCTCCCCCTAACTAATGGCGGTGTGTTCCTGTGTGCCCCCCCCCCCCCTCCTCCCCAGCTCCGCAGCAGGTGTACGATCCCTCCGCCCCCCCTCCTCCTCTTGTCACACGGGCGCCTCACCCCTCTCCTATAAGCAATGGATTTCACTACACGTTTGTCTAATAAACGGCAAGCAAAGTAAGGACTAACTGCCCGTTTCACGCGGCTGATGGGTGTGCTTGGCTAATCGTGCTAGTCGTGCTAACATCAGGCCTGGTTTACATGCGTTTTGCCTCGCCGGCCTGAAGCCCGAAAGGCTTACGCAGATGAACCTTTTCCTTTTCCTTTTTTTTTTAAACCAGCAAAGTGTTTGCGGCACCATCCTGTCATTAACATCAAACATTTGCAGGTTGTGAATTAAATTAAGCAGGCAGCGTGTGAATTGTGTGCAAATTTGTTTTGATAGTTGCGTAAGTGTTTTGTTTTTCTTTTCCTTTTTTTGAGGGGGGCGGGGGTGGGGAGGGGGTAACAAGAGAATGGGAAAAATACGAACAAATGCTGCTTTTGTGCTGTGGTGTCTAATTAACAAAGAGTGGGACCCCCTCACGCTTCCACACCTTGAGTGTGGAGCTGAAAACACAGCTGCACTCCGGAGTGCCAATTACACTGCCATCTGCAACCTGCCAATGGGATGCACCCGTCCCATCCTACCATCTCTGTCACCATTGGCTTTGTGTGGGCTAGCGCTGAAACTTCTGTCTGTTAGAATAATGTGGAACACAGTTTACTTACTTACACACAAACACATACACATACACTGGCATGCACATGCTCATTCACTGACACAGCAACAATAATGCACATGGGAACCCTGTTGTGGGATAATCATGATCATACAAGGCCATCGTTGTCAGCTGTATGTGGGCTAAACACCGTAGCTCTCAAACTGCTCTTTTGCCTGTTCAATTGTATACAACACAACACAGAAATGCATGCGCACACAAATACACACTCAAACACACAAAAACGCTCACGAACACAGGCGCACGCACTGGGAACCTGTGTCCTGTTGAGTTCAGCTACCAGTGCCAACCTTTGCCGCAACAGCACCCCCTGGTGCTTCGGCACGCCTTGGTGAGACTTACACAGCCCTGATCCAAGCACCATTATGTGGGAAAGAAAACCAGGATACTGAATTCTGCTCTAGGGCGATGCTGAGGGGGGGGAGGGGGGGGGTCAGTATTTGGGGATTTCTTCAGCCCTGAGGGGGTCTCTGTGGTCCTCGGCATCTAATGAAGCTGGCTTCATCTCTGCATGCGGGCTGTGATTGTGCTGACAGTCGCTGCTTTCAGTCACTTCCACACTGCTGTCGCCTGTGACCCCCTGTGAGCGGCAGCTACACTCACATCCGTTAACCCGCTGCGTGCGCCAGTCACATTCATGCTGCACAGTCATGCATCCGTCACAGTCATGTGTGTCAGTCCCCCACGCCGTGGCGTGTGCGGCGCTCCCCTGCCTTAGCTCCCCTGCCCTCACCAGCCTGCCTCTGCCCTCCCGTCAGCTGGAATACCAGATCCTCATTCAGCGATAATTCACATATTCTACGGTGACATGTACGGCTATATTGCGTTCAAGTATTCTCATGTACTCAAATGAATTTTGACATTTTAACTGTTTATTTGGATAGTAGTTGAAATGTTTACTGTTATATTAAGGCATGTCATTGTTTGTGAATGGTTGAGATCTAGTAACATAGCTGGCGTCGTGGTTACTGGTGCTGGATTTGTTATACTGTGCGTGATTCTTGTGGTTAGTGGTGAGTTCAGGTTGGCTAATGGGGGCAGTGTGGCTTTTCCATTCTTCAAACTTGTTCTGTGGTGTGTGTGTGAGGAAGCTCTATATTCTCCTCTGGGTGTGTGTGTGTGTGTGAGGAAGCTCTATTTTCCTCTGGGTGTGTGTGTGTGTGAGGAAGCTCTATATTCTCCTCTGGGTGTGTGTGTGTGTGTGAGGAAGCTCTATTTTCCTCTGGGTGTGTGTGTGAGTGTGAGAGCTCGATATTCTCCTCTGGGTGTGTGTGTGAGGAAGCTCTATATTCTCCTCTGGGTGTGTGTGTGTGTGTGTGTGAGGAAGCTCTGTATTCTCCTCTGGGTGTGTGTGTGTGTGTGTGAGGAAGCTCTATATTCTCCTCTGGGTGTGTGTGTGTGTGTGTGTGTGTGTGTGAGGAAGCTCTATATTCTCCTCTGGGCGTGTGTGTGTGTGTGAGGAAGCTCTGTATTCTCCTCTGGGTGTGTGTGTGTGTGTGTGTGTGTGTGAGGAAGCTCTATATTCTCCTCTGGGTGTGTGTGTGTGTGAGGAAGCTCTGTATTCTCCTCTGGGTGTGTGTGTGTGTGAGAGGAAGATCGATATTCTCCTCTGGGTGTGTGTGTGTGTGTGTGTGTGTGTGTGTGTGTGTGAGGAAGCTCTATATTCTCCTCTGGGTGTGTGTGTGAGTGTGAGGAAGCTCTGTATTCTCCTCTGGGTGTGAGTGGTGTGTGTGTGTGTGTGTGTGTGTGTGAGGAAGCTCTATATTCTCCTCTGGGTGTGAGTGTGTGTGTGTGTGAGGAAGCTCGATATTCTCCTCTGGGTGTGAGCGTGAGTGTGAGGAAGCTCTATATTCTCCTCTGGGTGTGAGTGTGTGTGTGTGTGTGAGGAAGCTCTATATTCTCCTCTGGGTGTGAGTGTGTGTGTGTGTGTGAGGAAGCTCTATATTCTCCTCTGGGTGTGAGTGTGTGTGTGTGAGTGTGAGGAAGCTCTATATTCTCCTCTGGGTGTGAGTGTGTGTGTGTGTGTGTGTGAGGAAGCTCTGTATTCTCCTCTGGGTGTGAGCGTGGTGTTTAACTCCGAACTCTCTCACTCTGATACGTGCTGCAGCGAGGGAAAGCGGGGAGAGCTTACCTGTCACCCAGGTATAAAGGTACAGCTCTCTCATGACATGGTCGTGTTTTTATGAGGCCTTCCTAATTTCCCCCTTGGTGATCTTTGTGTTGTTCTGTTATCCATGTGTTTTCACCTTTTGCGTTCTTTCTTTTGATTTTATTTTCAGACATAATTTAAATAATTTGTTTTGTTTCACCTGAACGTTGGATGAGTACTCGATGGGAGCATTACCTTAAAGCAGTGTTCCTCAAACTCAGTTCCCTGGGAGACCCCTGTTCATGCTGGTTTCGTTCCAACCCCTGATTTTCGTTTCAATCGCAAAATTTTAACAAGCTGCTCATTTTTTTAAATTACGCTTTTCATCTTTTGAGGGATTATTTAACCTTTACCATGAAGAATACTTATTTAAAGAAGTATTATTATTATGATTACTATTTATTTAATAACATTTTTTTGTTGTTGTAGTTGTTGTATTGAATCAGGACTCATGATTCATCACCATAGCAACACCACTGATTCTTTGGTCATGTCTTTCTCCAGCCAAAGCTGTGTCCCAACACTGAGGTGCTAGCATGGGACGAGTCACAGCAGACTGGACCCCGGAGGACTGAAGAGCTTCGTTTGGCGTGGTTTTAAAGATTGTTTAACACGGATCTTTTAATGCTTAACATTTTAGCGCCCGATATATGACTTGTTTTTGCAACCCTCCTTTTTTTTTTATATTAGAGCTCAAACAAACTTTATTTTCTACAGGAAATGGGAACTCTGCTGTGGAAGCCACTGTATGTTAACTATGGAAGTGTCTAACAATGTTAATATTGTTGTAGAAAGAGGTATTGTACATGCTGTTGCACTTTTAATAATACAGTATCATAGTGAAGATTTGGAATGCGTATGGTTTTTACTCAGAAAGAGAAACATTCGCTATGCCTTGGAGTGTCTACTGCTGTTCATGGGATATTTTAAGGGAAAGTTAAGCTGTTGTACAACTGAAAGTCACAGAAAGAGACAAAAAATTGATTGTATTTTTGCCAGATCTCAGATGTTATTCTTACACCAAATCACTTAAAATATTATTTTTGTGTAACCCAGCACTGCCAGTGTAAGTTTCATGTTAGCTTGCCAAACTGATTTTATTTTTGCTTACAACATTGCGGCGATGAAATGACAACCTCAAAACTATTTTCTCGAAATAATGTGGATAGAAAAAGGTACATGATGCAAATTTTGAAAAAATGTAAATATTAAAGTTATTAACCAGATATTTTTGCCTCATATTTTGTCACTATACCACACATTAAGGAACTGCAAGTACAGTATTAAAACCATTCCTGCCTTGAAACGGAATCAGTGAGTTCTTTCAGAGTGATCAGCATGTTCAAATGTGCACATTGAAATATGTATGTTTTTGTAGAGTGTTGAGTCCTGAATACTGACAGTGGCTGGTGGTCAGCTGTGGCCTCCTCTCTCCCCGTGTTTATGTTGCTGCAGACATGTAGTGTACTCGGCAGTTGGTCTGAGGGTGAACAGAAGCACTGGCAGTTGGCAGCTCACACCTGTCAGTAGGATTTGTGTTGGTACACTCCCAAATTGATGGAGAACATAAAATTAGTATGACTACCTGTGTCATGCTGGCTTGTTTCTGGATATATATATATACATAGTGTAGTCCACAAGGATTTGGACAGTGACACATTTTTTGTGGATTAGGAATGAAACAATGAATATGAGGTTAAGGGGCAGATTGTCTGCTTTATTTTGTGGGTATTTCCATCCATAGCGGGTGAATCAAGTAGGAAATGCAGCTCTTTTTACACCTCCCCATTTTGGGGGAGCAAAGGTAATTGGGCAATTGGCTACTGAGCTGTTTCTTGGCCGGCTGTATGCTGTTGAACCATCAGTTTAATGTACAAGAAAACTAACAAATGTTCTAGAGTTGATTCTAGGTGTGGAATTTGCATTTGGAGTCTGTTGAAATTGTCCCTCAACATTTTTACTCTCCGGTTAACCTAACCTGCATGCAGACATGGGGAGAACATGCAAACTCGGCCAGGATTTGAACCATAGACCTTCTTGCTGTGAGGCAGCAGTGCTACCCACTGCACAAATATGAAATGCATTTCAAGAGATATTACAATTCCAAATACCACTACTCCTGTGGAATGATCTCCTTACAAATCCTTGTAAATCCTTCAGTATAGGCTATATCCCCCCACCCCACCCCCCCAAATCTGGAACTTACAATATGTAACTCTTCAATAAATATTTAAATTGTAACTTTTTTTTTGTCATGCGTTTCTTTTTTTATAGCCTACATCTCAATGCATTAACTACATTTACATTTAGAACTTTACATTCTAAATGTAAATGTAGTTAAGTTAAATATAGGGAGGCAACGCGTTAAGTGGAAAGCCAGACCGACCACAGTTGCCATCTACAGAAACATCTACTCCGATCCAAAGAAATGCTGCAAAACTCATTGAACGGCGCTTCAACTTCCAGCAGGACAATGACCCTAATAACACACTGATAAAGCAAGCAAGGAGTTTTTCAGGGCCAAAAAACGGAATGTTCTTGACTGGCCAAGTCTATCCGTCTGACCTGAATTCAACTGAATATGCGTGCTACTTGCTGAAGGCAAGACTGAGAGCAAAAATCCCCCTAAACAAACAGGAGCTGAAGATGGCTGCAGTACAGGCCTGACAAAGCATCACCAGTGAAGATACAGTGCCCAGCGTCTGGTGATGACTATGGGTCGGTGACTTCCGGCAATCATCAAATGCGAAGGATAGGCGACCAAGTACTATATGATGCCTATATGGTTGTAAATATGTTCAATTACTTTGTGTGTCCTAAAATGGGGGGCCATGTTTAAGGGCTGTAACAACAACATGGAACACTGGACATTCATGTAAATGCCCTTGAATTAAAGCTGAGTTTTCAGTTTAACCTCATATTCATTGTATCATTTCAAATCTCCTGAAGTACAGAACCAAAAAAAAAAAAAAAACTTGTATCACATCTGGAAAATATTCAACTTTAATGATTCCAAAATGACACTTTTCAAATTATACATTGTCATAAATATTAACACCCCTTGTTTTAGTACACTGTTCATGCTCTCTTCACACGAACAGTGAGTTATCTTCTAGTGTTTTATGAGGTGAACATATTGTGGGGACGTGACCATTCCTACTATACATACAGAATCATATATACAGAGTCCTTCAGATTATTTGGTCTGCACTTGTAGAATACCCTCTTAAATTCAAACCACAAATAAATTTCTATTGGGTTCAAATCTGGAGATTGAGATGGCTATTCCAAATCAATAATTTTGTGGTGAGTTAAACCATTTCTTGGTTGATTTTGAGGCTTGCTTGGGAATCGCTGTCTGATTGTCTGAAAGATCCAGTTGCTGCCAAGTTTGACCTTCCTGGCAGAGGGAACCAGGTTTGGGGCCAAAATGTCCCGGTACTTGCCAAAGTGTATGATTCCATTGACCTTAACCTGAACCTCAGGACCATCATATGCAAAACAACCACATTACATCAAAGATCAACCACATTCTGCCATAGATATGACGTTATTTTCAGCCTAAGTGTCCTCCTTTCAGTGCCAAACCCACCAGTGGTTCTCCATGGCCAAAAACCTCAATTTTGGTCTTATCTGACCATAATTTCTTGATTGTTCTTAAGAGAATTTTCTTTTCTGGACACTGTTCTAAAAAGTCTATTGGCCTGGGGCAGCATCTGATAGATTTGGCAACTTTTCCCAGTGTGAAGATCTCCTTCTGTGGCCTATGAATTTGTCTTTAACTTCCAAACCATCGATGTGTGTGGGGGGCAGGGTGCACTTTTGTCCTCTACTAGGAAGGTTTACCAGTGTTCTGGTGGTCTTAGACAATTATTTAATTATTCGCCCAATGGTGGGAAGTGATATATTTCTTTATTTTTGGCAATTATATACTGATTTTTTAAATCATCTCTACAGAGTTCTTTTGAGAGTTCTGTGACTTATCTTTTTGGGGAAAAACTTAATTCTCTGAGCAAATGTGCTGGTATAAAAGAATATAATCTGTTTAGATTTCAAAATAGCTACATGCCTGCATAGTTTATTATATTTAGCTGTCTTACCCTGAATGGCGGAGTCAGAGCTTTATTTGAGGATGTGCCTCATTGGTCTGTCGGTCTGAATGGGAGTATTACAGATTCTGAAAGTATTTTTACTTCCTTGTTTTTTCGATTGTTCATTTTTTGCATTCATTTTATTTCAATGCATGAAAACCACTTTCAGTTATTTGTGTCAGTACAGTACAGAGAAAGGGATTTCACATCTGAGTAGATCTCAAGCTGTTTGCAGTGCCAGTCTCTCAGAGAAAAGGAAATAGGCATGTGTGAACTGTGCCTATGAGGACAAAATGGCACAGCCATTTACATTTCAGTAAGAACTGAAAACAGCAGGGAAACAAATCAAAAAAGAAACAGAAAAAGTATTCATCGGAACCCGACTCCTCGTGGAACCTGCGTTCGGTGTTGGGTTGGGCCTAGTGTTTTATTTGCAGGCATTGGAACTGAAAGGGTTCTGGAATTCAGGTAACACCAGGTTTTTTATAACACTGTAAGTGTTCTGTTTTACATGCTGTGCTTGTCCAGTGTCTGGCGGAGTCACAATAACACGACATTCACATTTTTAAAAACTCACTTTTTCCCCCTCTGTGTAGCAACATAACCTTTTTGTCATAGTAACCAAGTACAAAGGAAAAGAACAAAATGTTCTGTCATCACAGTCCCAAGGATTCTCTTTGAACATTTTTATTGATTGCTTTGACCTCTACATTTCATTCCATTATTTGAAAAGGGGTTCTAACTTTGGCAGACTCAGACAGAGGTGAACTTTCAATACGAAAAGGTAGTAGAGAAAAAAAAAACTTGAGATGTTTCTATAGTTCAAAGAGTTTTTTTTTATGATTTAAAAGGGCATTTTTAATTCCTTTTCTCAGTTTATGTTCTGAAGGCCTGGAGAAATGTTTTCCGTTTATGCAACAGAAATCATAAATATGAAGCAATTTTTCTTTTAAACAGCAAAAAACCACAGCAGTGTCTCCCACACGTGCTGCGTTTTAAAAGGTACTTAGTGCAATGTCATTGTCTGACAGATCGTTGAGTAGGTTATATTGCTCATGAGGCCAAACCACAAAACGAAGACCGATAGCCTAATTATTCTCTGAGAATGCAACCAAAGTAGAACACTTCTGTTCTAGGGTAAATTTCCCTGGCAGAGTGCACCCCTTCGACACACAGCTACCACCACGGACTTTATACAGGAAAACAAACAAATAAAAATCCTTGAGACTGTTAACCACAATTTTCTTTGCCTTCAGTGAAAAGTAGGCCCCTGCATTTCATCCCCATGTGAGATCTTAAACTTTAATTGGAAGTGATTATGCATTCAAGTCTCAAGCATCTTTGAATAAAAAAAAAAAAACACAACTAAAAAAAACAAACACCTGTTGGAAGCATGCACACGTCCCCGCGCTCCGCAGCTAAAGCTGCCACGGCTCTCTGTATCAGGCTGGGGAGAGAGAGAGGGGGGAAGGCAGGCCCCTATGTGCCAATGTGCCTGGTGGGAAAAAGCTGGGGGGGAAAAAAATCACATCCGCTCTTATGCTGATTTGACACAAAAAAGAGGGTTTTCTCCCCCCTTCTCCTTTATATATCCACTGTAGAACGTCCGCTGAGGATTTTGGCGTTTCCATTTATTTATGTTCAGATGATGGTTCATACACATTTGTTATGCTCTTCTCTGAACTTCAAAGAGAATGTAAAATGCCTATTATGCTAATCCTTGGCCTGTTGTGTAATAGACGGCATGCGCATTAATCCTTTACAAAGCGTTCTTCGCTTCCTCCTGAAAACGGCTTTAAAAAAAACAACACACACATATACATATATAAAAGCACATTCACCCCCCCCATTTCCCTAGTTGAGACCGACTTTGAATAACATTGCAAACTGAACTAATCGACTTTCTTTGCTTAACAGTTCATCGGGTTTTTACTTCTTATTGGACAATGACATGAAGTACAAATTTTCACTGGAAATGAAGGAGAGGTGACAGCGAATTGTCTGGGGTGGAGACCGCGCCCTGAAAACACAAACGTGCACAACCGAGCATCGCGGCGCAAAGTCCCGGCTGCGCTTCAGGACGACTTGACGAACGCCACCTTGAAGCTGTGCCTCTTCTCTTCCTTCCCGTTATCCGTGCAGTCGGCTGCGGCCGTGTCCTGCTCGCCGAGCTCGCCGGGCTCGCCGGGCTGTGCCGGCGTCTCCTCTTCCGGCTCCGGCTCCGGCTCGTCTGCGGCACCGCCCGACTCGGGGCTGTCCTCTTTCCCTGGCTGGGCCGTGCTGTTGCTCTCTTCCGGCAGGTCAGGCTGTGCAGGGGGCCGGAGACAGAGAGAGAGAGTGAGGACTAACCACACCGAGTGCCTGGGGTAGGACTCTAAACCCAAAACAGGGCACGTCAGTGACTGTTACCACAGGGGGTTCCAGAACTGGGTAATTATGCACCTCATTGCCCCTCACACCCTCAGTCACAGTCAGGATTAGATACTATGGAGGCAGCCTTTCCAAACCATTCCTCAGACTGTGTATGCTACAAACTGATTACAGCCTGCACCTTTCCTGCTAGGCTGAAGCCTGACAATTCTGGGGTGGCAACACAGTACAATGCTTAGGGAACTCGGCACTTGTGGGTGCAATTCCCAACTGGGGCACCGCCAATGAACCCCCAAGCAAGGCACTCAACCGGAATTGCTTCAGTAAAATATCCAGCTGTATAAATGGATTGTGTGCAAAGATAATTGGTCTAACTTACTCTGGATAAGAGCATTTGCTTAGTGCCAAAATGTAAACGTATAATGTAAACCACCTTAATTAATAATTAATAGTTTACTACAATGTGCCCATCCGCAAGTGATCCCCCACCATAGGTGCTCTAAGTCATGTGACTGTGTCAGCCCTTGGGGTGACATGGTGACAAGGTGAACGCAGTTCAGCTCACACTCACCTCAGTGAAGCCCAGACCACAGTGCCTCCTGTTTCTGCCAGAAAGCTTGTCCTCCATGCCCTGCTGATACTGGTGCTCCAGCTCTGTGTTGATCTTCTTATCCTCTGCTCCTGGTGGACCAATCAAAAATGAGCACAACTGTCTGACAAGTTTTCAACAAAGGGCACACAGAGAGATAACATAACATGACACAACATAACATAATGATCAGAACAGGCCATTCATCCCAACAATGCTTGCCATTTTCCTGACTAAATTGTACCTAGTGCTCGGATATCCTACAGACTAGATAGCATCTAACACCGTATCAATCCTGGTCTTGAAAATCCCCAGAGTTTCTGCCTCTACTACCTGAACTGGCAGGCTATTCCACACATTAACTACTCTCTGTATGATCTCTTGGTGATCCAACCCAAACCACCACATCACCCCAGCGTCACTGCACAGCGCAGAAAGTGACACATTCTTCTGGTGGAAAAATCAACTGCAACAGTGAAATCAGTTTCCTTCTGCACACCATGGCAGGGGATATGATTGGTTTAATGAGCTAAACACCAAAGTCCCCATTGAATGGAACTAATCACACCGTATTCATACACCCTTAAGCTAGTTCTGTTCCCCTTTTTTCAAGGAACCAAGGTCGATGGACAAAACACTAAGACACACAAACTCTTTAATAAGACAAGTGTTTGCTTCATGAAAAAAATCTACTCTCAGGAAATATTCCCCCATGTGAACAGATGAGTGCGCAGTACCATGGGCAACATTTCAAATGCAGTAGGGAGAAGTTTTCTTTTTTTTTTTTTTTTACCTGATCGGAAGTGCGAAGTTGACTTGTGATCGCCGATCACGAGGCGTCCCGTATGCTCCTTCTAGTGTAAGAATAAATTAATATGCAAACACTGTGACTTGCGTTGCGATGGCTTAGAAAAGCCTGACGCGTGCGATTATTGCACGGCTCTTTGTTAATCAGCCCTCACAAGTTGTTTCACACATGCATGATTAAGTATACATGACTGGAAAATGCTGTTTAAGGGAACAATAATTAGCACGCCTTATGTTCTATAAACGGTGGGTATTTACAATATCTACAGTGGTTTGGGCTTTTGTATGCATAAATGAAGCTACATTTCCTTGGGCTTATTGTTAGATCTAACAATTTATTTAACTTGAAGAGCCTCTCAGCAACACCTTTCATGTAAAATTAAAGCACTATAGTCTCAAGGCTTGCGAGAACACCGAGAAAGCAGTTTCTCTTGCCGTGTCTACTAAAATAAAATGAAACATTGATGAGCGGAACTGGCAAAGGCTCACAATTCGCTTTGCGCATGCGTTAGCGCACACCTAAAGTGCTCAGTTTGGCTTAGTCCATTACACATCGAAGCTAGAATCTGAAACAGTGTATGCGACAGGGAACAGAGATTTAAATATCCCAAACGTCCCACCTTTGCTGCGCCCATCAGCCGTAGAAACTTTTGTTTTCTCTCGTCGTTGCCCAAATCTGCATCCTCCCAGGTGTTGGCTCCTTGCTACAGAGGATACAGTAAAGCGTTGCGCTTATGGTGTAGCTTCAGCACATGTTCCTTTTCATAGAGTAACGTTACAGTTAGTTAAGAGTACATCGCTAGTTAACCAGTAGACGATCTGGTGGTTGCTAAATAACTTGAATAGAATTAATGTAGGCTAAACTGCCACGTCAAACAAGATAGTATTCTTGCAATCAGTTTGTAGCTAATAGCTACTCAGTCCTCAATGAAATGCTCTGCAGATAGCAATAATGCAACGAACAAACATAATGTAATAGCTATCAATAACCAAAGTATCCAGTTTTCTCTGCTAGCCCTAGTTACTGGTCATAGTATCAACTGGCCCGTGCTTGAGAAGTTGCAACGAAAAGGGAACGTTCACTAGCTAACGTTAGCTAGCTAGCTAGTCAGCCTCACGTAATAGCTTTCAATCGTTTGTTACAGAAGCACTCCAGTCAGTGGTCGTCCAGTGAAATGCGACCCACAATCACATCAGACATAAAGCCATAAATGACAACATGGAATAAATACAGTAAAACCTGCTAGCTCTCTATATTTATGTAAAATCAGTTCTTATTGGTAGCTAACGTTAGCTAACTTAGCCAATTTAATCTTTGACAAAGAAAATGGCAACTGTGGCCTTGGCTGCTGCACGATAAACCGCTATCATTTTGTTAAATGAAATAAAAAGAGTACTTCATTTGGAGACGCTGGTCTTTTTGTTCCATGCTGTCGGTCCTCAGCGGAACTCATTTTAATGTCACGGTTGGTGCTATTTTCCTCAACAAGCTGGCTAATTTTTCCAGGAGTTTGTTTGTTCACCGAGCTTGATTTGTAAAGACCCCAGAATATTGCACTGTGGGATATGTAGTACAAAAGAACGCCATTTCCCAGGCATCATTTCCCAGTAGCTTTTTTGAAAGAGCTAAGCGCCAAAGTGAAAACTAGCCCGACGCTGGACAACTTTAAAATGTATGTTCGTGTTGCCGGGTATCAGCAGCTCTACATTCTTTTTTGCCTCGGCGTCCTGTCACAATTCAAGGTAACCAAAAGTGCGTGTCAGCCCAAACAGACTAATAATACCTTTAGAGAAGTACTTTTTTAGAGAAGTAATTTTTCCAGCAGCATGAGTTATATCTGGTGGAAATTCCAGCCTGAACAGATTACCTGTTCAATTTAGGCTCTCCAAGGAAATTCGGCTGAACTGCATATCTTTGGACTGTGGAAACTAGAGTACCCACGCGGAGAGAACATGCAAACTCCTCACAGAAAGGCCCCTGAGCGATTTGAACCGCGAGCTTTCTTGCTAAAACGGCTCTATCCACTGCATCACTGTCCTACCCACAACCTGTGCTCTTTCTCCCAAATTAATTTGCTAGAGCTAAACTGAAGTAACTAAACAGCTGGTGATGTAGCAGACACGCTGCGGGAAATGTCGAAAGCAGAGTTATCTGAATGGTATAATAACAGAACGACGGACACCGTGCAGATGAACTATTTATTGTCCGGCGTCTTCTAAATCCGCTGTTCCAGGATGGTCCACTGTGTCCCCAGTTACAGGCATCTTCTAGTCCGGTTTCTAGACAATGGTCCTTGCGGTGCCCGCTCCACTTGCTAGCTACATGAAGATTTTGCATGCAAAGCAACAAACCACAAAACCTGGAACCTAGACTGTATAAAAATACAGACACACCTCATAATAGTAGTATCTCTAAACCAATCAGGCAGGGGTTCACATCGCACCCTTGGGGAAATTAATGTCACTGTACCTTGTTAACTGGAGAAAGGATAATTAAGCCTAGAGGCTACTACACCTGGTATCAGTTTCAACAGGCTGCTGTCTAATGAGCTACTAAACAGTGATAACCTGTTCTTGTCAAACTTTCAGACGATACCTACCTGTGGGAGAAGTATCACAATACAGCATGATGGGAGCCTTCCAGCACATTCCTTCTACTTGGGACCAAGGATGACTTTGACATCCAGAGGTGCTTATCTGTTTCATTTACTGCAATATTTAAACAACACAAGATGTTCACCTTTTAATAATGTAAAAGCTGACCCCACATTCCGTGGCTGATGATAGGTTTTTTGTGCAGGTTTGTGATTCTTTCAACTTCCATGTCCACTATGTGCTTTTGAATCACACATTATACCACCAGTCCATTTAGGCACATACGTGCAATTAGGCTGTGACCAGGCTATTGTACTGATCAACAGAAAATGCTGCAATGGAAAAAAGGAAACATCTGTTGAAAAACAGAAAGAGAAATCTACACGCGCGAATGCCATTGGTTCCATAAAGACACTGAGGAGCCGGGTGTGGAAATGGACATGCTGCCTGTTTTCGCTTGAGCGGCTCTGTCTTCCATCTCCAGTCACAAGTTACTAGCTCGGGAGTAGTGCTGTGTCTTGATTCAGCTGGACATCTGGATTGTGCAATGATGTGTGCTCCCCCACGTGTCCCTCAACACGCCTTCGTGGCAACAGGACGGACAGCCTGAGCAGAGATGGGTTGGCACTGAATAGACCTGCTGTTTGGTGGTTCCAAAGTTCCAGGTTCCAAGGCTGGTGGCACGGGAGTGTGTGCGTCGATCTATGGGGGGATGGTGTCCTACGTACACCTCAGATTATAAGTCTGCTCTTTGTTCCTTCTCTTTCTGTGGGTTTCAATAACATCTATTTATAGCCTCTTTATGCAGTGTGAAATACAAGATGGGAGTCTGGGAAAAGACCCGTCTAGTGTCTGGCTGGAGGTCGGAGAATCCATGTATGAATTGCTTGGCAAAAATGATTATTTGTGGTTATTCGTATTATAAAAACACCATAAATTTATCATCATTAGTCTCTGAGTGTGAATGTTGAGATTAAGTTAATTTTAACTGGCCAATGAAAGCTACTGTTGTGGTATAGCAGACGGCAAACCGCTTTGCCTTTTTAGGAAATACTTTATTAAAAAATGTATGGCAGATATAAATGACATCTTACTGATGATATTTGGATATTGATATATTCATAATTCAGTCATAGTTATGTTACATTATATACTTTGGCTTTTCTAGTTTTGGTAGTGTAACACTTTGTGAGAATGTAATCTCTTGGAGTGAGGATGGGGGAGAGATTGGGGAAAAATATCAACATATCACCCCAGAGTGCAATGTTGTAAATACAACTATCTCTTTGGTTCATTAGTGTTTATGTAAATTACATTTAAATTAATCAACAAATACATTTCCATAATTAACTCAGAATGAAAGTCTGGAGATATTGAAGGTTTTGATCATTATGTGGTTTCGGAATAGCATTCATTTAATTTCTCTTATTAAGAGTTAATTAGACTTTCCCTGTTAACTTAAAGCAAGTTATTAGATCTAGACTAAATGTTGATGAAATTCAGAGGAACAAGTATGAAATTTAGGTCAACTAATGGGAGCACAATGTCCCACTTTACAAGTCTAGATGGGAGTAGGTTAATTAACATGCATGAAAATGGTGATTCAGTAAATTACCTAACATCTTTTCTTTAAAAAATGACAGTTGTTGCATTTGGTACAGAAACCTTTGAGCAGGTTAGTGTGTGTGTGTGTGTGTGTGTGAGAGAGAGAGATAGTGGGAAAGAAAGAGTGATTGTATTTGTGAGTAGAGTGTTAGTAGAGAAAGAGAGAGACAGAGAACAAGAACCTTTCAATTATAGCCGAGTGGAATATTTTTGCAGATTGAGAAATTTTAACATTATCTGCCTGCCTTGTTTTCCCTTTAAGCAACACTTTTGAGATGTTTTTTATCCGCAAAGGCCAGTTTTATGTACATTGCTCTTTTCATATTTCATATAGTCTATTCTACAATCTACGTAAGGTTACATAGACCGTGTAATTGTATGTGCGAATGGTGAGTTCATGTAACAGTACGCACCAAACACATTATATAGATTCATATTAATATAACTGCATCCACTTTTAGTGGTTATATATTTCTCTGATCACTGTCAGATAAACACATTTTAGATTTAATGAAATTTTAGTTCTGTCCTAAAGTAACAGTCACGTTGCACAAGTGTTGCATTTTCTGTACACACAGTAATAACAGTCAAGTTTAAAGCATTCTACATTTAATTCACTATTCAAATATTAAATATTTATCTTTCGGGAACCCCAAAATAGCAGGGCATTTTAACGGTAGTATTTCACTAGACTTGTATTTGCCACATAAAGGAGTTTTTGTGCTCTGAGATTTCAAGGTGGCAATGGAATGCTCACACAGCATTCACAGTAATAAATCATATAAGGAAAATGGAATGCAATTATACCTGCCAGGAAAATTAACTAAGACCTTTGTGTGTGTGTGTGTGTGTGCGTACGTGCGTGCGTGTGTGTTTGATGGTTTCTGAATTTTCCTGTGTTTTGTGTGTTCAGGATTCTTTCCGTGTTCTGTATAAATTCATAGCAGTGGAGTCTCACACTGGCACTTGTTATTTGTTGTGTGAGAAATAGTGGCCATATGAAGTACACCGTTTTCATTTGATCACATCTGAAAGCAGAAAGGTTCATTTATGTATCGGTGTACAAACCAACACCTCTCCCTACATTCCATATCTGTGTACACTTCGTATTGCAGACTTTCTTTACAATTGTATGTCGTGTGCTGTTGAAGGCCCTTCATTAAGAACACAGATCAAGGAGCAGTTGTTTCAGTATTTCAGCCGGGATATAAGGAAAGGGCATTTCATGAGGAACACTTTCCTTTTGATGCGAGGCTAAATTAGAATGAGCTCAGTTAGAATGACCACTCATCAGTGGTCCTACATTCTGACACCAATCTATCACTGCGTTTTATAAATATCTCCCACTGTGACCTGCTTCTTTTCAAGAGCAAGACATCTTTATCATGTATTTGTTTGATTTAAGGATCCAGTTAGGCACTATTTCTGACTGTAGGATTTTCAGTAAAGTTTACCATGTTACAGTTAAGGAAACAAGATGTGGAAAAGTTATTTTGAGACTTTTAATTATAAGCAACCCGCTCAAGTGACTAGGCCTTTTTGCCGGTATTTCTTTATTTATTACATTTGTAGTTTTTTTTTTTTTGCGTAATATGTCTGGAGTTGTGTCCAATCAAAATTTCTTTTTTAAGATGAAATGCACTGCACACATGCATCTGTGAGCACACAGGGGCAATTACATGTAGCCTAATTAAAATGCCCCGGAGTCTTAAAAGTGACAAAATGTCATAATGAACTGTTTTTTCCCACTGGCAGTTTAAAAAGTAACCTCCTCTGTTTCCTGCCACTTAATGGGGGGCAGTTTGTCATTTTCTGTGCTTTACTAGTCTTCCTAGCGGTGTTAAAAGTAACTGGAGAGGAAATCATCAATTAACAACCAATTCCTGGTATAAGCTTTGCTATTACAAAAATCAGCCTAATTGAGTTCTTTCTTCAGTCTGGTAAATATAATAGCTTAATATCCTTTATTGTATACAGTTATGATCCTTTATGCATTCTCTCTCTCTCTCATTGATGTCGTGGGCAGTCTATTTTGGGGTCGTCTATTCTGTGCGTATTTTACGCTCCTCAGGTAAAACTGTTTCAGCTATGGATAAGCCTTTATTTCATGTACACTGGTGTCATCAGTGCTTTGACGGTATACTGCAAAAATTAATATATTCTTTGAAAAAAAAAAAATCTGCATAATTCTGACTTGCACGTAAAAGTGATGTAAGATTCCACACTAAGATGGTCTCATGCAATGGAGAGTGTAGGGTAACCGTAAGGCAGACTAATGTATACACTGAATAATGTGCTGTTATAGCCTGTTTACTGGCTCCCGTGTAGTCACACCAAATCACACGGCTGTTTCTATATTTCCTTTGACAATGTACTGTTCCCCAATTAAACACAGAGAAGGAGAGAACACATGTTAATTTAATGTAACAAAAATGTTGATTTCCATGCGCTTGGCCCTAAAATATTAATGGGGCAGACTTGCATTTTGAGGCGCATCAAAGCATGCCCGTGATATGCAAATGTGACTGCACCCTCCCAGGCTAGGCCGACGCTCCCCCGGCCTGAGGAGGCTTTCAGCTCTCCGCGCTTGCAGACGCAGCCCTTTCTGCGGAACGCGCAGCCAGCCTGGAGCGGGCTGAGAGCGGAGCGGTTAAGGAAGACAAAATGCACTGAAATGTTTGCAGAAGGGAGATCATTTCAGCGGTGTTGAGCGAAAGGCTATTGAATCCGCCGAGAGATTCGGATTACGCGTTCATGAATGCACCCCGCGAAGGAGTGCAATATGAAGGACCAAAAATGAAAAAAGTGACAGATTATTACGCATGTCAAATAACTGTGCATGCAAGTATGCAGTGCATCATGCACAATAAAACCAATCTTTTTTATTTTTAACTAGAGTGCATGGGATGTTATTTAAGCCACAACTTTATTATATGTCGAGGGTTAAAAAAATTGGACAAATCTTGATTGCAGTATTTGTGACATGTTCCTTGTTTACTTACTTGCAGTCAAAGGTAGAATGATTCAAAAGTCAAATTCTCAAAGATATGCAATTAAGAAATTGTTAAAATTTCAAAAAGATCAACAATAATTTATATAGGGGGTGTTTGAATGCATATTACCGGACATTAATGCAGCACTATAACAGGAACATGACATCAAAATGACTACTTTAGTCCTCAGATCACATTATGTATATTTGTTTATGGTCTTAAAACAATCAGCTTTACAATGTGTACATCTGATAAAAAACAATTGCTTATTTGCTCAACTGGATATTCCACCAAAGCAGTGGATTTAAATACCTGGCTTAAGTGTAAAATGACAGAGTTACACTTGAGGTTTGTACCCACACCTTTTGAGTCTTAAGCTCAGCTAACCAATTATACAGCCAAGCTGTAAGTGTGAACTCAAACTGTTTACCAACACCGTACATACATTTAGCTGTTTATCAAACACTGTTATCCAGAGCGACCTGCCAGTATGATGCATAATAAATGGTTAAAGCCAACATATAATAAATCAGTGATTTTTAAAATTTTATTATGAACAATTGTTTGAGAAATTTAGCTCACCCCTTACTGTACTCTGTGCTTCTGGGGTGAAAAAAAAGCATACTTTTCACTTAAAATCTTTTTTCTTTTCATTAGGTAGGTTTGACTATAGCTGATTAAGCTGGCCAAACTCAGGTACGTAAATTCATGAAATGAAATTTCCTTAGGTTGATTCATTATGTACATGAAAGGTCTGTTTATTTCACTTGTGGTGCATGCTGTTTTGTTTTTGGGTTACCCTGGGTAGGATGAGTGGGTTTGATGATATGATGGCTGCGTGCTTCTATTCTCAAAGCACCGAACAGATGGTATAAGAGAGACACTTCTGTCTTTGTCTGACGTTGAGAGTCTGGATAATTGCAAGTTCACAGTAACATTTATATCAAGAATTATGGAATATCATTACAAAATTGTTGCTTGAGTGTGAATTGAAGTAATTAATTTTGAGTTGTATCCACTGAAAAAGTCAAATCAAATGCCTTATCAGGAATGCAATATTCTAGTAGCCTTTACTTGAACCTATAATTTATTTTATATTTAAGGCAATTGGTTTCCTCGTTTTTTGTAGTGAAGCCATCGTGTCAGACAGTGAATAGTTGCATAATTGAATAAGGAAACATTGAGAGATTAATAAACTGCCACGGTGTGACACAGAATGACAATACCTCCCTCTGCAGTGTTGCTGGGATCGATAGAGGAGTGTGTTCTGCCTCGGTCCGTACCCATAACCTTTATAGGAGCACGCTTTTTCCCGTCGTCCTGCGACTGATATAGCAAAAGCTTGTGGGTAATAACGGTGGCATATCACTAAGACTGAAGACATTCGATTTTAAAATTGACCATAGGATAAAAAAGTTGAGGAGTTTCGCGTGGTTTTTCTGTCAAATGGTCGCATCCTGTTGGGTCCTTTTTTTGTTACTGTTACCCAATAAAGGGGCCTGAAAAGAGATGGAACCACTGGATATGATATAAAGAGCACAAGATACATTTGGACAAGGCAATGGTAGAACAGGAAATCTCTGTTGTTAATATATGTTCTCATAGCTGTAGCAGTGGCTATTGCTTCTCGAAGAATCATTAACAGAATGTTTGATATTAAAAACAGATGCGTGAAGATGACCATGTGGAACTAATGTATCTGGATGACAGCGCGTGCAGGAATAGAGTTGCCTAGCTTAGCGCAAGTCCTTTTAATCTTAAACACTTCACTCCATACCGCACGCAGCTCGTCCAGGCACACATACATGCACACGCTCACGCGCACACGTTGTTTTATGTGACGGTAGGCATAATTAATTGCTTCGTTAAAAGAAAAAATATTTTTAAATGTGTGTCTATGGCCTGACTTATTTTATATATGATGAAAATACACGGAAGGACCATTTGCCTCAAAATGCATTCATCGAATAAAAAAAAATCAGTCTGGCCCCGCATTAATATATACTTAAGTTATACTGTTAGTGTCTATAGTTAGATAGGCTACCAGGTATTTGTATAAACAGTGACTGCACAGACATAATAGTTTTTCAGAAGTTGTTTTGCCTAATTTTGGTGACGAACGAGAAGTTTTATATGCATACATTGGCATCTTCGCCTATTGTGAGCATGTTTTTCAGCGTTGTTGTTTAAAGCGTACATATTCACCCTCTTTAATATATTGATTAATTAAAAAAAACAAACAAACAAAAAAAAAAAACATTAAATATCTTCAAACACTGTCCGAGATATCAGTAAACCCCACAATAAACTGTCGAATTTAAGAACTCCGCACGATTAGGTATCGCCTGCGAAATGATAATGCCAATATATTCAGAAACGTGGAAAAAATTATATATACTGTTAAATGGTCAGGGATACCCACGCATTCTCACACGTGTTAAAGAAGCCTGTATATTTTCCGTCTATAACGATTGTGATTGGATATGAACCTGTGTGAAGTCGAGGACTGAAATGAAATTTAATGTAATTTTATACAATTTTTTACATGATTTCCTAACCGATTCGCTGTATTATTTTTAGTTTATGACTGTTTTGTCTATTCGTATTCTTTATTGTCCTGCTAGTATTTACTTTTGAACAACTTTCTATACTGTACGATGAGCTGCATGAACGTAGAATACATTTTATTTTGTGACGAGCATGTGGTAATCCATTTAAAATGTCTACTCTGAAATAATTTGACGTAAATTCCATGGTACACAGCTACCGCACCAACACTTAAGATTTAAGAAATATACACATTTGAAGGCAATTCTAAAGTTCATCGATGGGTGGCGTATGAGGCACGTATTAAGATAAAGTATACCTTTTATCGATACTGCACCTGAGCACATTTGGAAACTAAAGCAAGGAATTTGTTTGGCCAAATATGGGCTTCTCTTGTAAAGTAGGAAAATATACGATGTTCTGTGTAAAGTCATTGTTTACATAAGTTTTGCCATAAAGTTTAAACCTTTAATTGCATGTTTTTTGAATGAGAGTTTAGCTGATATGCATATCCTCTCAGGTTAGGTTCTTTGTAATAGGTTACACATACACAGCACGATTCGTCCATGTGGTTATATATTCAACCGAAATTAAGCTGTTATTCGCCAATTATTATGTAAATATTGAATTTTACAATTGAGGTTTCACTATGCATCACCCGAGTGTATACAATCTGTTTAAATTGTAGTACAACAGGTAATTTAATTAATGTAGAAACTTACCTTAGAAAGAGCAGTGTTTTCCAAAATTACTTCAGACTTTATTTTTCTTTTAAATCATGTCGAATTGATTGCTTACAGCGCAGTAGGTTTATGGTAAATGATGTGTCATTGTACACTAAAGGGAGTACTGTTGAAAAATCCACAATAGTCCCTTTATAAGAGCTTATGTTCAGGCGGAAAGTGGAGGAATAAGTGATCCTTATGGAGATGTCGTTGTGTCAATCCCAGAATGAATATAGGTGAATTTATAGCACTGACAACCCCTTCAATTACTAGTGACTGTAAAAGAATAAACAACTTGCATTTTTTCATTTTTGTAGAGGTTCATTGGAGCTCTCTCTGCTCACCCCGCCGCAACTTCTAACAACTCCAGGAATTTTATATAACGTTTTAGGGAAACTTTTTAAGTGCAAAAGGTTTATTGCCTTGAAGGCAATGCTCTATTTGAATTATTCATCTTCTCTTTGGTGTAGACAGAATATAGGGATGAAGATGTGACGTAAGGATATGAGTTTCTCAGGAACAAAGGGAATGTAAAAATGAAAGAGAGACAAGAGCCAGGCAGATGTGATGAGATGTTCTGTAAGGGTATCTGTTTTGGTACTCCCTCCCTCCATCCTCTTCTCGTTCTCTGCCGCCCTTCTCTCTCTCTCTCTCTCTCTCTCTCCCTCCCCTCTCCCTCTCTCCATCCTCTCCCTCTCCCCTCAGCCCTGTGTGACTCTTCTGTTCACTAACAGCTTTTCCTACCGCAGCTTGCCCTTCCATTGTAAGTACGAACATTCTATTATCAGCAGAGATTCAATTGATCGATTGTTGTCTGGAATCTTGTTTGAACGATCTGATTTTTGGTGGAGCCTGTTATGTTGTTATGCGTGCTTTGCTATGGATGGGATAAAAGTTGGCATTGCATGTTTTATTTCCGGAAAAAATGTATTTTGATGTAATTTCCAACTTTTGTCTTCACTTCCTAATTTACCCTTGAGGTGCCTCGAGACCTACAGCAAAGTGTAAACAGTTATATATAAATTATGATACAGTACACTTTACACTGACAGCGCATTTTACCCATTTTAGTGTAGTATGAACTGTGTTGGCGTTTAATTCATACTGAAGGTTTTGCGCTGTAAGGTTCAAGTTCAAAGTTGAAGCTATGCTCATTTGCAGAGATTAACAGTTTTAGCAACGCTTTAAATTGACTTGTTTTCAGCCTGAATTACTTTTTCCACCGATTCGCCATTCCATTATCGGCAAAAAATGAAATAAAATAAAATAAAATAAATAAATAAAGTCCAGGCTCTTAAAACACTCGTAAGTGATTGGCTTTCAAGTACTGAACAGGATTTAAGATCTTGTTTTAATGTGTCTTCTGAATTGTGGTATCACCTGTAGCCTATGGCTCTTTGATGGAAGGAAAGCTTTGAGCGGTGGAATTTTTAACACTAACGATACATCTTTTAAGAACTGCATTTCTCATGCTGTTTGGGGAGTTCTGATGGAATCCCTGTATCTGTTCGCGTTCACGTGTGCTAATCACTCTACATTGTTAATTAATGTAAACGCTTTTGCTATCGGATATGGTATATTGGTGCGTTGGTTTTCTTAGGTATTTACACCAGTTTAACATGCGTTTGAACAAATGGGACGATAAGTGGGGACAATGTTTTTCTGATGTCCTGAATTTTATTGAACACTGCACTTGAAGTGGCAAAAACGTGGTAATTCCGTTACGCACATCTGCTACCCATTTAATAACATTTTCGTCATTTTAATCCAGCATTCATTAAATAAGACAAATGGGGCGATGCTGATTAGCTAAAATATATTGTATAGTGTTTCCCTTTTATTTCTGGTGTTTCAGAATATATATTTTTCATAATTAATATTTCATGCATTGTTATTGTTACGCAGGTGAGGTTATGATTAAACAAGCGTATCAAACCATTGCACGTTTTGGGTATTAACACTGTTAAATTATGAACAATCCTTGACACTTGTGTTTCTGTAAAATGTCTTTGAGTTAAACAATTGCATGAATCCAGACAGTGTTTGACTGTTGTCTGGGCAAAAAGGGAGGAAATAGTTACTAAAATATGGCCAAACTATGTACATAGTTTATAACTAATATATTATTTTAAAAGCCTTTATAAATGTAACAAGTGTAATCTGCGCACGTTTCACTCATTTCCTGAATTATTATATTTAAAACACGATAATAAAAAAGGCCTATAATAATCAATTTATAGAAAATCCATTCATCATTGACGATGTCTGTTATTACTGAACTGTCTGCAAATTAAAACACTTGATCCTAATAGAACTGTTTTTTTGTTGTTGATAAGTTACAACTGTTGAGATTTAGCAATTATTTGAATATTATTGACGCTGTTTTTAAAATTTTTTATTTTATTGTTATACGCTACGAAGTATACCTTAGAAACTAGTCAAATGATGGTAAATGCTGTGTGATTTCTAAAAATGTCATCTGGAAATATTAAAATAAAAATTTGAAAAACAAAATATGCTTTATCCACAATTGAATAGACGATAAAAACGATCTTATTCAAAAGCCTTGAGTGCATGTCAGTGACTTTAGTTGGCCCTGAAATAGTCTAGCAATTGCATTAAGCTTGTGTCCCCTGTTTTTATCGTAATGCTCTAGAATTGTTGTTTCTCTAATAGTGACGTGCTTGATGACTTGTGTCAAGCTCTCCATCACACTTTGATTCCTATTCATGCGACCGAGCAGTTCCCTCAAGCTCACACGAGGACAGACCCAGGAGCGTTAAGCTTCCTTTATCTTCGCTGTTAATCCTTCGTAAAAGAAAAGAAAAAAGCACAAGGCGGCCAGTGTGCTTTTCGAACACCTCACGCTTCGTCGTTAGTCTTCATCGCTGTGTAGAACATTTATTCGAATAGAGTTGATGTCTGGTAGTGCTAACTACTATATAGCGTAGTCATCTGACAGAACACACGATTTATTGATTTTTTTTCCAGTAGCTTATCTCTGATGCGGTTCATTCCTTTCGCTGCACGTAGTGTTACAAATAAGACATTTTCTTTGCACGGTACAAGTTTGATGTTGTAACAATTGCTCTTTGTTTATTTCGTGTTAGTTGTTGACTGCCATCGTCACAGCCGACTGTAACTTTTTGTATTATCAAAGGCAATAACACACCACATCAGTACGAACCTGTGCGTGAACTTTAGCTCATCCGGCGTTTAAGGCATATTTTTAAAATTATTTTGAATTTAGGTCAGCATGATCGTTCGTCGTCAATCGTGTCTAATTTAAGTAGCTTTCAAATACGTTTCCTTTTTAGTATTCTTTTTATGTTGTTTCCTCTCTTTGCTGTATTCACCCTGATCTCTGTTGCTCCTTCTCGTCTACACAAGCGTCCTCCACCGCCCCCCCCCCCCCCTCTCTCTCTCTCTCTCTCTCTCTCTCTCTTTCTTCCCTCTCTTGTCTGGGAGGGGAAGCCCTGCCTCCCCGCCTTCCTCAGATCAATGCCCTGGCCACTCACTTTCTGATGTTGCACGACGGGAAATGCTTTGAATACTTGCGACATGGCCGCTCACATTGATTGCCAAGATTGACAGCAGTAACCATCGCTTCCCTTGTGTTTCAGAGAGAAGGGAGATAAATAAGATAGACAATAACAAAAGCTCCTCGCAGTTTTGACAGTTAAACTTCTACGAAAGATCGGGAGTCTTTCTCCATGGCCAGTGGAACAACCAATAGACTTTAGTTTATTTTTCCCTCTTGCAGTGATCTTTTTTGAAATTATAATAACCCAAACGGGATATCGTAAGGACCTGCATTTGGCTTTGCTTGACTGGCTACAACAAGGTAACCGCAAACGATCGGAGTCCGCTGTTTCGTGGTTTGATGCCGCATTTACTGGTAGCCTACTACGTTTTGTTGATACAGTTTTTTTGTGCTTCGTAACAGTATTGACAGTCATCGCTGTCAATAAGCTGATTTGTTCTGTGTGCGTGTTCTCTTGCTTGGGCAACTGACATTTGAATACATTAGGCTACTGTTAGCTACATTAAATGTTATTTTACTTTTTCGAATTAGGCAATATTCTTTTTATAATTTATAGCGTTTCGCCAGAGACGTTCAACAGTAGCTTGTATCGTGTAACAATAAAAGTAATGCCTCTTATATGAACATATGGCATGGTTTCGATCATGGAAAACGTGATGATTTAGGCTATTAGACTACTTCTGTTGTAGCCCCTGTATTTAGAGTAGGCTACTGATAAGTGCGACTTACATAAAAGTGTACAGAAGTTCGAATATTCACGTTCTTCGTGTATTGAACGTGAAATGCGGCTACCCCATGTTTCCTTCAGATATTTTCGTAAATGTCTTCTGTTCTGTACTACATTTATGCAGTTCACACGTAACGCGCCACTTGAACGTTGTCTTGGGTAGGCTATGGTTTGTTTTCATAATGTCGCCACCAACATTAATAATATCATAAAAGTTGGCTTTTATGTTGCCGTGCATTAGGGGTTCTATTGCTTGCTCAATGTCTTGTTTCTATGGGGAAGCAATTTCACTTTTGTCCACAAAGCGGTACTATTCATCGACTGACGTGCGTATCACTAGGTATCCAACTCCAAGTGTAAACGGATTTGAGGCTTTAAAAAGTTTCTTTGAAGTTTTAAGTGTGTTGTATTTTCTTTATTTTGAAGACGTTTTAATTTAAAGAGGTTGGTATTTAGAGTTTGGCTCATGGGAAAGGCATCGTAACAATCAAAGGGAAAATTTGGAATCTCCTTTGCCTCGCTTATAGCTTGGGAATTCTCTCGGACTTAACTTTCGCCGGAGGTCACGCAAATTGACCTTAAAAGAATGCATTAGCCATAAATTAAAATAAACCCCTCATCCAAAACCTGATCCAGTGAGAGACAATACACGACCTGGACAAACCAGGCTTCCTTCGCGAGCCGACCAAACGGTGCGCGGTGCTGGGGAAGAGGGAACTTGACAGTAAGTAAACTACTCTGTAATGCGGAATTCTGTTCCGGGGGAATTATTTGATTGCCTTTGCCATATTTATTACTTCCATTGGATGAAAGACAGATTGGAAATATTTCAGCCACAGTGGAAGAAAGGACTGTATAATAGTGATGAAATTTAAATATTTAAACTTGCTTTGTGCGTCATTTTGGCAACTTGTAAAATGTTGATAGGCTTGCTGCGCGAAAAATTGGATTCTGCTTTTTGATATATATATATATATATATACACACACACACACACACCACACATTTATGTGTTAAATTGGAGCCAAGGAGGTGATTGAGCAAGATGATTTTTAAACAAGATGCTTTTCTAGATCCATCAATATATTAGTTCAGTGTAATGTGTTCATTTGATTTAAAAAAAAGATATGTTTCGGGAAGAAAATTTCCAGGCTTCCCGAGACGTTAAAAACACGATTTGGTGTGATGGGGGGTATTAAGAGGACAAAACGAGCGCAGTTTAAGTGAACTTGCCTGGTGAACCGAGATAGCTCATCATTTTAAGGGTGTTTCTCAAAATTAGACGCACACATTTTAGATAACGCATGTTTACTACTGCTGCAAGTGTAGCGATAACGTTTTAATAAGCAATATTGTGAACGCTGCAGGAGACGGGAGTTAATGGACATATGTTAAAACCGCAGGAGAAGAAATGTGAGTGATCAGGACAATTCACTCCAAATAGTGGAACAGATTAAGAAAATATATACTATATGCTTACTGTCGTATATGTTAGTACATTAACCGCTGATAGTCTATGTATTCCGGCATATCTTTATTAAACGGTATACTGTAGAGGCAATTTTGTTCATTCAACTTAGCATTTTCGCACCTAACCTCAAAAACCAGTACAATAGCATATTGTTCCAAGTAATAGCCGGACTCTGAAACCTTAATTAAACGCAGCTTAACTTTTCTCATATATTTTTTCCTAAATAATGTCCAGTCAGTAGTATAACTCAGTGTCTTATAATACATTCTTGTCTTAAGTGAGAAGGGCTGTTTGAAAAACAATCCTCTGGCTTGTCCCTCTGTTGGGTTGAAGTTGATCCCGTAATGGTATTTTGTTTTGAACAGTTGCTGTTAGCTGTGAGTGGAAGTTCCCTCATAAGGTAAGGTGGCACTGGTGTCCAATGGAAGTCCAAATGGCACATTTATAATTAGACTGCCAATTCAGCACATTGTCCCGATTGCTATACAGGGATATGCAGCACTGTCTGGGATTTCAATAGAGGAGACTTTATTCACTCTCGGCCAGTTAGACACAGCCCGCGCGGATGGGTTGAGAGAGTAGGAGAAGGGAGTCTATTGATATCCACTGGACGACTGTTTCACAGCGCATTCTAAATAAGAATGCGGGGCATTAATGCGCTTGTACTTCCATAATCAGCTTTGTCTTTCTCTGTGCACTTTTACTTCTTTTTGTGTTTATTTTTCTTCTCTGCATTTAATGTAAAAAAAAACAAAAACATGACAAATAATGTAGTAAAACAGCTGTAAGTCATTGACGCAGACAAACATTTTTCATGATAAAAAAATACATTCGCATAAACATAGCTGCATGGCAACGCGGCAAACAATTTCTAAGCAAAGAAAAAAAGAAGAAATGATGACACTGGACTTATTCTTATGTGCTGTCTTACCCCCCTTAAAAAAAGAAAAAGGAAACTGCGCATAGTGGTGTGTAATTTTGAAACACACACACACCACACAAGAAGAGAAGAAATCTATGGTTGACTTTTTCATGAAAGTTGAACCTTGTCATTTTTATTTTACTTTGGTATCCTATTGTGCATTGTCTGATATTAACACACAATCTATTCATTAAGAGTTTAGAATTATTTTCTTAATTTTATAATATAATTATTTTGTAAAAAATAAAATAAAAAAGTAATCACAATCTAGAGTTTCAATTTTTAATAATATAAATATATAATGCATTAGTAGTTGATCTTACCTCCTCACATACGAATGAAAGAACACGCAAGTGTGTGTGTGTGTGTGCGTGTGCGTGTGTGTGCGCGCGTATATCGCATTTTCCTTGTTCAGTCTGGACGTATAAAATATGTCACGCTGGTTGACACATATGGTGGCAGTAAGTTTAGAGAATTGGGACACCATTTAGCCATACTGAAACCGCATGCTCCGCAGGCCGCGCTTGCGCGTGCTGGCTGATTTGTTTAAACGCATACCCCACCTAAAGCCAAGACGAGCGACTCTTGTCTTCTGCGCTCCATTTTGTAAAACTTTATATATGTAACTTAATTAATTTGACTAACGTTAATCACCAAACGAAACAAAAAGTAATAACCATTATTTCACTAGTGGCTTCAAAAAAAGAACAAAACACTACTTCACATAAACGCTGAATATATTATTTGTGTCTGACGCTGACAGTTTTCTTTCAACTCCTTTCGAACGCGCCATAGTCTACTGAAAACACCTTTGCCGTTGTAATTCTTTATAATGCATGCGTCCAGTAGTCACATTTTATGTTATTACGATTATATACTAATGCAGCTATTTTGTTGTTTTATTTTAGACATTTAAAAATAGTTTTAAGTCCCTTGTTTTCTTGGAAAATATTTTGCTGTCATAGTGATAGAAGTGTATTAAAGTGTATATGGAAGTGTAACAGTCATTCATAGACAACTTGGACTGTTATCTGTGTACTTCTCATTATGAAATTGTCATTTCATTATAGATGTCATTTCATGATAGATGTCATGTGAAGTCTGCTATCTTCCTTCCTCAATACAGTGTCATTCAGCCTTGGACAAATTCTTTTTAATGCTTTTAAGATCACAGTGTGATAACATGTAGCCTAACAAGATGAGAAATTAATTATTTCATGTCTGGCTGTTTTAGCTAAATAGTAGGTTTTAGCATTTTTTCTCAGTTATTTTGTGCCTTGCATGTTATACATGTTGACGAGCATTGTCGGGCTGGGCGGTGGGGTGGGGTTTATGTCTGTTTAAAGCTAATTGAATGTTGAGTCCTTCTCCTGGGACCTCCAGTGCCTGGCTGGCTGTAGTGGAATGGATCATCAGCTCAAAATTCAGGCATTAACTGAACTCTAAATAATTCAATAATAATAATCAAATAATTTCAATTGACTGTGTGGAAGACTTGGTCTGCTTACTGTGTGTTCTGACGGTCCTCTGTTTTATGTGATCACGCTGTTACCTCTGAAATAACACAGCCTCATTTTACTATTGAAAATGAAATATGTGTATGATTTGGGGAGGGGGGCGTACTGTTCATATATATGTTTTAACTGACAGCATACAGCGCAAAGCGTGTCTGTCTTTGATGTGCTCGGTGTGTTACAGGTGCCAGGTTCTTTTACGAATCATTTATTCTTGTGGTGAACAATTTTACTGCATTGAACTATTATTTCATGATGGGTAATTATAATGAGTTTAGAGAATGTCTTTTATACTTTCAGCTATGATATTATACGTGAAAGCATGTCTCAGTTTTTCCATTTTTAAAACAAACTTGAGAGTTGAGAGACAGTGTGATGTTAACTTAAAATGAGTGGGTAACCTTTGGACATATGGTCCAGAGTAGTTTCTGGGCAGCAGTGTTCTTTTTGAAGTTTTTTTTTCTTCTTAGCAATTAGTAGAAATGTTTATTTGCAATAACGATGAACAAGACATATAATATTATTTGAAGTGAATGTTAATGCTGCACAGTGCTGCTGTGAATTTTAGTTTTTTACTGTATCTTACTGTATCTACTGCATTTAGAAATGCAAAGAAAGGTATTTTCATTGTAACAAGGCTGACATGTATGCTCTAATCCTTTGGCATTTAATGAAATTGAATCATCGGTTGCGTTTCTGACAAATTCATGTTGTTCTGCGTTGTTACTTTTGTCTGGACGATGCTGTATATGTTAGAATTTTGTGGAGAAGTGTGCATGCTTGTAGGTACAAATCTAAAGCCTGGCTCTGCTGTAGCAATTTTATCCATTGCTAATTTCCATGCCAAACGGAATATTTTCCATCAAAATCATATTACAAGCCATTACATTTCACAGTGTCCATGAAAAAGTACAACGTCTCCCTTAGCTGCGACAGCAGGACTGTGAATTCAGCACACAGAGAACAGCCTTTCTCAGTGTGCTTTTTTCCATTCTCCTTTTGTGACATTTGGACGTCTCCTGTTAGAGTGTTTTAGGAAGTGCTGTTCATAACATTGTGCCGTAACATGTTTCTGCTATCGAGTAACAATGTGCGGTTTTGACAGGATTTGTTTTGACATAAAAAGATGCGTCTGAAACCCGGGGATGTAAAATATGAGGTGAATCCCATCGGGCATGCCGACGTGGGTAGGCGTGCGCGCCACTGCCGATGCCGCAGCAATGCAGGGTTACGCACATCTCTTAGGCCGCAGAATTTCAGTCACCTTTAAAGACTGTCAGAACACCTCTCTCTCTCTCTCTCTCTCTCTCTCTCTCTGTGTTTGCTTGAGATTTCTGAACCCATACGAAACCAAAATGGAAAGCTGCTCTTTTAGATTTTTCAAAAAAAAATACATTTTTGTTTATGATATTTTACAGTATGCGCCTATGGGCAAAAGATGACAAAAAAGGTTGCAATCAACTTCAGAAATGAGGAAATGGAAATTATTGTCTATTCATAAATAATATCAGGATTGGCCTTCTTGACAAGAAACCGTAAATTTTTTCCCCCTGCTTAATATCGGTAGAATTAGCACAGTGCTCCTGAGTATGAAAGGATAAGGGAAGAGGAAGGGACGTGTGTGTGTGTGGTAAAAAGGTGGCTGTTTGTTCTGGTGCTGTTCTGCTCTGCGTGTTTGAGGTTTTTCTGGAGCGCGGGCAGGCCGATCCCCAGTGATAAACAAGATGCAAGCAGGTAAACAACAGCAGGTCTGGTAAAGGTGGAGGGGGGTAGAGCAGAAGTGGGGGAGGACAGTCCGGGTAATGAATGTGATGAAACACATGTTGTGACATCTGTCTTTATTAGTGTTAGCTAATTTGCAGCGGAATATCTCAACAATGATCAAAACCCACGGTGACATGCTAGTCAGGAGCCTCTCTTTTGTGGCGACTGGAAACATCAGAAGTTTTTGCCACATGTATTATTCAATCAATCCAGCACCTTTGATTTTGTTGCGATTTTTTTTAAACCCAGCGTTCTGAAAGAAGACAGTAGACGCAGATACGCTAATTCTGTCCAGTTTTGTGCAACAGTCAGTCAAGTGAAGGTTTACAGTTCTGTCATTTCAAGGAGTTTTAATGCATTAAATAATTAAAAAAAAAAGTTTTAATACCACCATAAATTATTGTGGAGCCAGAGGCAGCAGAGTTGTGAAGTCCGCTCCTGTGTAATTTTAGAAAATGAGAAGTTTTCTAGGCAATGTACCATATGTATATTTATTATTTGTGGTTATAACCAGGCTAATCAAGCCACTGCTACAGGCTGCTTTTGCTGTTCTGTATTTGGTACATTGTGCTGATTGCTGTTTATAATTACAATTTTTATTAACAATGAATTATTATTATTATTATTATTATTAGTAGTAGTAGTAGTATTTCTAAGAGTATGTGATTTTACATTTTGAATTTGATATATTAATATAGTGAATTTCTGAATAAACGGTTTTTATTTATTATTTATGTATTTGTTTGTTTGTGCTGGAGAATTTAAACCCTTCTGTCACTGGCCCATCCTTGCGTCCTGCGTGTGGCTCCTCCGAAATATTGATGAAGTGGAGGGTTTGACTGAGACTTAATCTACACACAATAGGGACAAGGGGGGTGCCATTGCAGCACAATGCAAGAACGAACAAAGTGCTTTATTCAGCAGGGCCAGAGCCATGAATCACTTCTCATCCACCGTGGAAATATTTTGAAATAAGCAAATAAATGAATCGTGTTCGTACAAAATAATAATTGGCTGATGGACATGTACAAATAGACATTTAACTTTAGTCTTAAGTATTCTTTCCACATTGCAAGTACAAATTAGCCAGCCTATACTTATCTGAGGCTTAACAACACGCCCAAATTGCAGTCTTGCTGCAGTAAAAAAGAGCTCCGGTCTTGAGCACACGAGGACTCGTAGCCGAGCTCCACTGTTCACCATGTCCTCTCACCGCAGGGCAAGCTCAAATGGATTGTTTCTTTTCAAGGGCAGTTATTGTTTTTTTTTTTTTTTTCTTCTTCTTCTCCCTCGCTTTCTTCGTGAGCTCGGAGCCAGATTTCTCCCTGTCTAAGTATAGAAAATTGAACATACGTTTTTCATCTTGCGCTCACTTTTGTAAATGGAGATTGCAACCTTTTTCTCGATGTTGGAAAGAAAAAAAAAATGCCAGCACCTGTGGCCCCGTTGCAGAATGTGAAATAACTGGAAGAGATCATTGCAGTGACTGAATTTACTCCGACTCAAGCCATCCCCTGTTACAGAAACTCAGGCACAATCGAAACACTCTATCCCACAACTGACCATGTGCAAGTTGTCACATAAACAAATAAAAATATTTTTTGTGGTACTGTTTGAATCTCTTTAAATGTCGGTTATAATTTCTGCCTCTTAAAATCTTGTTAAAGTAAATTAATGGAAAAAATAAAATAATGCAGTGGTGATCACTGCTGTTAATTAAGTCACCCCACACTGATTTGCTTATTGTAAGCCTTTAAAAGAAGTCAAAAGGATTTCCTTCTCATTGTGTGACTGCTACTTGAAAGAAAAGCAGGAAACATTCGGGTTATGATGAAATTTGTATTATTATTAGTGGATTCTATCACAATATGCTGTTCTCAATATGTGATTTAATTGGCCGTTTCTCTTGTTCCGGAACACATTATGCATAATTAAGCGAGCCTTAAGCAGCACAGCCCTGGTGGCTTTTGTTAAACGGCCTCTGTTGAATCTGCAAATGTAAGCGAATGTAAATTTAATCCAAGGTGCCGTGTTTTCCTTTTTTTTTTCTTTTTTTTTTTTGCGTGTGGATTCTCTAATCAGTGTAATCAGGTAATGGAATTAGTGCTTTTTATTGTTTTTTTTATGAATCGGATGATTCAAGATCTGAGCAGTGGATATGAAGATATCAAAGTGCCGCCTGCAGTCCTGCAGTAATTAAAACGCAGTGGTTTTGAGCCCAGCACTTAAGTTTGTGCTCATGCACTGTGGCAGTGTCACCTAGTTTCTACTCTGTGTGTTGTGTGTGTGATGGTGTGCGTGTGATGCGGTGTGTGTGCATGTGTGTGTGTGATGCGTGTGGTGTGTGTGTGTGGTGTGCATGTGTGTGTGTGTGTGCGCGTGTGTGTGTGTGTGTGTGAGTGTGTGAGTGTGCACGTGTGTGTGTGAGTGAGTGTGTGTGTGCGTGTGTGTGTGTGTGAGTGAGTGTGTGAGTGTGCACGTGTGTGTGTGTGTGCGCGTGTGTGTGTGCAGGCGGCGGGCGGTTGACTCCTGCATGCTTCTCCAAATACACTTATAATTTTGTACAAATGTTTATGCCAGTCCACGCTCTGCTGTGGAGAGTTTGCCTGCCGGCCAAAACCATTTCAAGACAAAGTTAGTTTTCTTTAGCTAACCTCTCATTCTGGCCTCTCCTGTGTTTTTCTATTATTCATTTTTTATTTTTGCCTCCAAAAAGAAAAGTCATTTAGCACAACACTTTTCATTCTTTTGTCATTTATTGATCTTTGTAAAATGACAATAGTGATACTACTTCAAAATATCAGTCTTCGTATTATTAGTTTCCTGCTATATAAAGGTATTCATAACTGCTCATCATCAGCGCTTTTGATTGGCACTGCAAGTGACAGAAGACAAGCCCTCTGCCTCACCTCGCCCCACCCACAATTTGCATGAATAATTAACTTCGAGCTGACCCTGTGTGAGGATTGCGGGGGTCAGCAGCGTCCTGGTGGAGCTGTGGCCGTTGTTTTGTTCTGTTCTCGTGAGGCCCGTCCGGCCTCTGCGCCCGGGCTCAGAAGACGTGGTGTTGGGTTTTTTTTGGGCGAGAATGAGGGAGGGAGCGAGGGCCCCAGACGTTCTTAGCGGCTCTCGGCCTCTGATCTCTCGACTGGCCCTGAAAAGAGCCCTGCTGGTGGGCCCGCTGCAGCGAGCTGCCCTGGGGATACCCCCCGGGAGACCCACAGGCACAGGCCACTCTGGCCACACTTACATTACAGTAGACTGAGCCGATGTGGCTGGCTTGTTTCAGGGTCCCTGCCCTGGTAACCGATCTTAAATGAGGACAACCGTGTCGGTGTGGCCTCAGATGGTAGCGGTCATGTGGCAATGGCTCGGCTGGCTTCATACATCCCTCAGTGGTGTGTGTGTGTGTATGTGTGTGTGCGTGTGGGAAATGGCAACATTTCGCAATTGTTAAATGTTCGGAAGGCTTTGACATAATCAAAGGCAATGTGACATTTCAGCTATACATAAATAAGAATCTGCGAAAAGTAGAAAGATGAGTAATTTATTTAGCATATGACAACTAACTGGCTTGATACATACTCCCCGCTGACATACTGTGACACCAACATAGTTTCAATTGTTCTCTGCACTTAAGAAACAAAATTAGCTAAAAATAATTGCTGTCACGACACCGTGTTTGTTTAAATGGAAATCAGCCAGAGGAACAGATCTCTTCGCTCTCTTAAGCACGCTGATGATTGGCAGCCATTGTTAAGCGTCACAGTGTCCCTTCGGCTTGTCGAAAATGAATCTGGGATTTTATCTGTGAGTGATTTGGTTGGTGAATACCTTTTAAAGAGGAATTCCAGTCAAAATGTATTGTATCTTTTAAATGTTTATATTACTTTGCAAGGTTATGCTGCAGTTATGGCTGGTCTTGTTATGCCATAGCTGTATTGTATGGGCTTGCATGGATTTGTTTGTGTACACATATCTTAGATTTGCATTTTTTAAGCTTGAACCTTTCATTTCAGACATGTCACTTCCTGTTCTATACCCATACCAATGAATTGTCATTGTGGTTGTTATTGCCTGCATGATACTGTATCTTGCCATGATGGCCTTCTTTGGGATGAGAGCACTTCACAAATTATTGTCTGTTTGTCTGTCTGTGTCGATCAGTTAACCTGTCTAGATTTCCGTCCCTCGAATATTCTCTCCCATGTCACGCTCATTCCACTGAAAACCCTGAGCCTTCTTGGGCATTGATGAACTTTCACGAGCCTTCGTGGTAATGTCTGAACGTCCCCCTTCGACGTGGCCACACACTGATTCGAAACGAGCCAGATATTGGAGTCTTGACAGCTGAGCTGCCATCTTCCTGTACGATCTGTCATGAGACGCGAAATACGCTCCGAAGCTTCTGGGAGTGGAGGCCGGCCTGCAAGTCACATTTGGCCTCTGAATGATGTGAGCGTCTGACGTGTAGCATGTAGCGTGTAGCGCCCGGCGCGTAGCCCCGGAGGCCGCATCGCAGATGCGTTTTCCTCCTTTCTCTCTCTCTCTCCTCTCCATCCTCTCTTGTCTTCATCCGCTACAAAACTGTCACCATATGATAGATCGCAAACTTTATTGCATGTAGAAGTGACTCGGGGGTCACTAATTGATATAACATGATTTGGCGCCGAGATTTACAAGGTGACTCCCAACACTGAGGATCCGAGATCCGATTTGTGATGGAAAGCAGTTTCTCCCTCGCTCTCTCTTATGGCTTTTCAGTGTGTCCTGCTTCCATTTTTCCACAGACAGGAAGCCAGATAAATGAACAATTACAACAATTAGGTCCCGCTGACCCAAAAGCAACATCTGCTGATCCCCCCAAACGCTGCAGGTCCTTACAGGGGTATCATTCTGTGTGTGTGGTCCTCGGACCGTCTGACTGGGGAATATTTGGAGGAAGAGCGTTTCGCATTTAGGATATTTTTGTTGGCGGACGAGGACGGCGTAGGTAGACGCGAGGCGAGGGGAAACTCCGCCGTTGTGTCAGGACGTTTTTCTCTTCGCGCGGCGAGCGTGCGTAGCGAGTGTAGCGGCTCGCTGGGTCGCTCGCGCGCTGACAGCCGACGGGCCGCCGCCGGGCCCCGGCGCACGGATCACGGATCACGTTGAGGACCGGCGGCGTCCTCTCAGGGATAATTACGCCGCGCCCTCGCAGAGACCCTGACGGGGCCGCCGTGGGTTACCCCTGCCGCTGCCTGCCTGCCGAAAAAAACCTCCTACACAACACGGTGATGACCGTCACCGAGAGAGAGAGAGAGAGAGGGAGGGAGAGAGAGAGAACCTGAATAGGCAAAAACAAAAAAGATAAATAGAGGGAGAGAAAGTGAAAAAGAAAAAGGGAGGAGTGAGAAAAAAGAGGAGGGGAGAGCAAGAGAGAAGGTGAGGGGAGAGTTAGAAAGGAAGAAAGGAAGGGGGAGAAAAGGAGAGAGGGAGCGACAGGCTCAGAGAAAGGCCAGCCAAACCCTTAAGAGCGGCGGAGGCCTGTTCTTCTCTGGGAAATTTCAATCAAGGGGAAAACAAAAGGGGCTTCAGACCTCTGAGAGAAACTTTCGAGCCGCCCGGAGAGCGAGGGCAGATGGGAAAACCCGTCCAAGATGCAGATGGGCGCTGACGTCGACTCATATCCCCCCGCAGAAACGCTGATGGGGTACATAAACAGGAGCAGTTTGTGAAGCGTGATGGATTTTTGGTCCATGTTTTGTGCATCTGTGGGGACTCAGAACTAAGTTCATGCAGCACTGACTGTGAGCACCGCCAGAGAGCCACTGCTCAGATTAGGAATAAGCTCAAAGGCGTTGGGCGTTGGGGTCATTGCTGAATTATGACCCTCCATTTAGTCTGCTGCCTACTCAATAATGACTTTTGGATTCAGGACAGAAAGTAAAGAGCTGGATGACAGACACTCAAGCTCTCCTGCCGTCGTGCTCAGATTTTTGCTGTCCTGCCGATGTCTCGTGTGTTAAAGCGGCTTTAACAATGAGCAGAAAACACAGTGATCTGAACATCATTTCCTCTGTGCTCAGTCTGAGCGACAGACAGCATCCCCCTCTCATATTAAAGTGTCCTGCAACTATTTCATTTGCTGAGAAGGCACACTGTAGCCTGTGTTTTTTTTCTTTGTTCTTGGTCCTCCTCTCTGATGTTTCACGTATTTATGAGCTGCAAAAATTGTATTTTCACTGAGGATATTGTCAAAATGAAAGGTTCAACAGTGACAGGGAGAAACAGGTTGTGTGTGGCTGGAAACATAACGCTACCTTAACTGGCCTTCATATTAACAAGGTGAGACCACCTTGACTCTGTTTTGGCCTTATCCTTTGTCCACATCAGTGCTATTGTGCCCTTTCGTGTGTCCTTGCCGTTTCACACTAAAAGCCATACAAAATGAGAGGAACATCAATGCCTTTCTTCTTGTATCTCTTGAGGCTTTTTTTACAGGGCACTTTCTTCCTGGTCGTTCACAAGCCGTTTAGCACGATGGCTGTGCCACACACCCTTCCTCAGAAAGATGCGCTCTGACAGTTTGGGAAACAAGGTGATGTTTTCACCCACCCAGGAAGTGTCATCTGCCTGCCCCATGGGGGAGAGTGAACCAGGGCAGAGAACCCATCTCCCTCTCCATCTCTCTGTCTCTCTCTCTCTGTGTCCATCTCTCTGTCTCTCTCTCTCTGTCTCCATCTCTCGGTCTCTCTCTCTCTGTCTCCATCTCTCTGTCTCTGTCCCTCTCTCCTTTCTCCCCTCTCTCTCCCCCTCCCTCTCGGCCTTTGTGATCCGCAGCGAGGAGCTGGTGGTGAGAGGGTTGGGAGCCTGTCCTGTAATAATGTTAGCCGCACACTCGCATATGGGCGAAAGCGAGAAGGCTTCCTGAAAGCAGGCCGGGAAACGATATGGAAAAGCTGGGAGATATTAAGGCAGAATTGGATTCCCCCCGCAGCCCTGTGTGGAAATTGGGAACGCGCGATGCCAAAAACACATTAAAGTGACAGAAAGCGAGGGGGGGGGGGGGGACGCCACAGCGGTTAAGTTATGACAGCAGCTAAGCTGAAGACACTCCTCCCGCTCCGGAGCGCGGCTTTTGTTTCCTGGTCTTGCTGATTATTTATAGTGACGCCACGGAGGTTTTTTTTTGCGGGCCTGCCTTTGGGGGCCGTGCGTCAGTGGGAAACGGCGGCGGCGGGGTTCTCACCGGGGGCGGAGCGAGTTGTGTGCGGCTGCTGGCTCCTCCCCCAGCCCTCGTAACGTCTGTGACGCGCGCGCGTGCCTTCTGCTTTCTGTGTGTACTGCACGCCTGCTGCATGCAGCCGCGCGTGCCTCTGTGAGAGGGCGCCCAGAGAAAAGGGTTTGCTTTATTTTTTTCCCCTCTCTGAAAACAGCAGTCAGACGCTTCCCAGCATGCCCTGGGGCAGGCCCGTGGTAGTGAGATGTCTGAGGGTCTGAGGGCCGGCAGTCTGAGCCCTGCTCGTAGCGAGGGCTGAAGATAATGGTGTCAGTGTTGCCGGGAGTCCGCTGATGAATCGGCTCCAGTGAGTGTGACCTGCTGGGAACGGCATCCATGACAGCACACAGTCACAGACAGACAGACAGACAGACGCGGGACGGCGACACCCGGGCGGGCGGTGCAGGCGGAAATAACCGCACCAACTTCCTTCCCTCTCGGGAGCTGCCGTGACTTCTCCCTCGAGCCCTCCTGCCGTCAGCGCTTCCTGAATACAATCCGCCCCAGAACTCCCTTTTTTCCCCTCCTCCCCGTGAGCCGCTCTGCCGCCATCCCACCGCATGCCGGCCGTAGGAGGCCGGGGGAAACAGTCCACACTTTGAGTTACAGTGGAGGGCAGGGAACTGCAGAGAAATCACAGCACACCGGAGCCTTAGCTTCATGGGCTTGCTGTTAGCGTTTCTTTTCAAAATGGGGGGAAAAAAAAGAAATATCATAATGCATGCAGACCGGGAGGAGCATTCTCTCAATACAAGGTGACGCCGTGCCTGCCTGGCAGTCACCCGGCTCTGAAAATGCACTCTATACGAGCAGATCTCCTGTTTATAGGATTTATGCGGGGTTTGGGTCACGCCAGTTATACGCTATGGAAAATGGAGAGTCAGCATACAATGTACATATGTAATATATATGTCAGGATACAAAGAGTCATGCATGGCAGTGTGTGAATACTAGCTCTTCAGTTGCATTGCGTCACCTGTCGTCTTACTCTTGAATTGTGTTTGATTGTTTTATCTGTCAGATGGTAAGAGATATAATGTAATGTAATTACACTGTAATGTAAAGCAGTGTGCCTACAATACATTACATTAAGCTATTTAACAGCTGATCTTATCCACAGTGACTTACAATCAATATATACAGCTAGATATTTGCTGAGGCAGTTCAGGTTAAGAACCTTTCTCAGGCTTACGACAGCAGTGACCTACCTGGAACTCAAACCTACAACCTTTGAGTTACAAGCCCAGTTCCCACACCATTATACTGCACGGCCTACCTGCTTAATGGTGATCACTAACTGTAAAAAGTGTTCAGAATGACTTGCATGAATAGTGTGAGCATCATGCTGTAATAACAGCAAAGCTTCTCCACAGACTATAGTTAGAAAACCTCCCCCTGCCCAAAGATAGCTTTTCTAGTGTGCGGTCATAAAATCCTTTTTTTTTCAGATTTTGGCTAATGAAGTTGCCCTGTATCAGTCAAACGTGTAGCCGAGAGACCTCACACTGCACTCACAACAAGCCTTTTTTAAAATCCTAACATCATCTTTAGATTTTTGGGAACTGTTCATGCGATGAGAAGGGCGGCCGTATGTTTGCAATATAACTTTTTTTTTTTTTTGAATGGGATGAAATGGAAAAAAAAAAAAACTTGATGTGCTGAAATGATGGAGAGGCTTTGTGGTTTTGCCTCCCTTGCATTCTCCCATGAGCCTCTTTGACGATGTGAACGCACAGCCACTCCGGCACACGCCACACACCCACGCGTGGCGCGCGCGCACACACACACACACACAGCGGTGTGCTTCTGCTGAGCCCTGCTGTAAATGTGCTGGAACCCAGAAACTCAGAAGGGGGTCTTTTTCTGGCAGGGCTTCAGCCACACCAGTCTTTTTTTTTTTTTTTTGAGGATTTTTTTTTCTTCTTCTTTTTTTCAGGAAGCTGCAGTGGTGTGCTTTTGGACCGGTGTTGAAAAGCACTCGCAGTGCAGGGCCCTTTATCTGGAGAGAGGCAGAAATTATAATGCAGAATAAACCGTAGTCCCAGAGCCATCTGCTTTTGCACTCAAGGTTTCTGTATGAAAGCGGGCCACTGTAACCAAACGTGTATCCCCATACTTTGGAAGCAGGAAACCCACGGCTGCATTCCCTCCTCTTACTCACCGGAGGAACAACCAGATCTCCGTGGTAACTCATCGCTAGCTATTTTGTAGGGACGCTTCATAAATAAGATCTATGTCCCAACTGTAATGGAATGTTGGTGGACACTATTACCCATCAGCACTTGAGCTTTGGTTATTATTATTATTATTCATATTAATATTAATGTTAATATTAATATGAATAGTAATAAATGCATGTATATATACATTTACAGTGAAATGAGATACCATGAAAACTCACAGTGAGAATTGCTAACGTATGGCGTGCACCTGGTTCATGCACAGAACATACAGCCAGTTTACGCTAGAACATACTTACCACACGTTGGCCTTGCTGGAGTGGGTGTCTTCGTTGAAAACGTTAGGAGGGATGGGCCTCCCATCCTGCACCCCCAGCCCCCCCCCAGCCCCCCCTGAATGAATCCAAATTTATTGGTCGACATCAACAGGGTGGAGGGATGCGTGCGGCTGCCAGCTCAGAGAGAGGCTACTAATTAAACTGTCATCATTATCAACTTGCGGTCAGTGCTCATCCTCAAAGCCCGGCTCTCTCGCAATGAATGCGCGACCAGTGGATCCTCGGGGGCTGCGCTGTGCTGAATTAGAGCGAGAGACAGACCCGGAGGAGGAACGTGCTGCGGAGAAGCTTTTTTTCCCCCCGCGTTTTTTTGGCAGATGTTTCGGAGGCACACTGCCATCCCCACTAAGGTTTAAACAATTACAGAACTTCAGAAGGAGAGGGAGAAACTTAGCTAACTCTGGAAGAGACATTGCTTTTGACTTGCCCAATAAACACTGGGGGGGACACAGTGGACCCACACGTGTAGAAGCCTCTGGTGATTTAAACCAAGTAAGCAGTTTTGAACGACTGCGCTTCGACACAGCAATTGTTCATCAGTCCGCTGTAGAAGACGGCTCTTAATACAGCATTTCTGCGGCGCGATAATCCGAGTGATGCGGCCTCCTTGAAGGTTCCTGGCATAACCGTTTATTAGAGCTTAATTACAGCCCTGGGATTGGAGGGGAGGTGACTCTGATTGGGGCAGTTTTGTGCAAGCGGAAAAACGGATGAATATTAAAACTCCTGTTACATGTTAGAGCCTAGAGCCAAAAAACTGAGGCAAGCATAAATGTATGTGGGGTTTGGACGTGGCGCGCGAGTCGGCCAGACGGGCCGTGCAACCACATGCGCTGATATCATCTCTGCTGCAGACTTCATCGCAGGGTTTTTCAGCGGCCGCTATTGGGCAGAAAAGCCACAGAGAGAGGCCTGTCCATTAATGCGGCCTCCCAGGAGCCTGGCGGCTGCCTCTTTTCGGCAGAGCGCCGTGGAGGGAAGACTTGCTCACTGAAGGAATTTGTCCAGCTGATTTAGCGAGGTTTAAAATCTGTCCCGAGGTGCTTGATCAGGAAGAAAAAAGGGAAGATGTAGCGAGTGTGAATCGTGTTTTTGCATGCTATCAGCCTGGCATGCAGGAGTAACGCAGTGGACTTTTACGGCAAATTGAACACAAAGCCGTCAGGAATGTGTAAGTAAGCCAAGCGTTTGCCCCCGTGCTCGCTTCTTCAAAACTCGGGAAGTATCACACGTTCTGAACTTCAAAGAACGCACTGTTTAAGCACAAAGGTAAAGGTTCGTACTGTTCACAGAATTTTTCGACAGGAAGATAAATATTAATTTATCTTTCTTTCTACATCACAGACTTCTACCACACAGATTAATGGGTTAGCCTCATTATATGAAGTTATTTTTTGGTGGGTGCCTTCTCTTTAGATATGAAATAAACAACTAGGCTCCTGGATTTTACAATTTCACAACTGACTTCCTCTTTAAAATGCCGGTGGCGAACCTGCCAATTATTGCCTTTGATTTCAAAAGCACAAGTTTTAGCTCTGAAAGGTATTCATAAAGAAAGTTCAATTGCATCAGTATTCGTGGCAAAAGGGCATTTGCCATTCAGCGAACAAAAGTGTAATTTTTCCAATTTCAACAATTTACTGCAATGTTGAAGTGTTGTTTTAATCAATAAAAACCCGACGGTGTGAAGTTGGAAGAAACTCGGATAATTGATACTAGTTGAACATTTTGTGTTTATTTAAAAACATACTTTCAGCTTTAATAAATTTGGCTGCTATCAGCCTTGGAATTCTTTCAGCCTAAACACATGGTGCTCGTGGAGTAAACTTGCATTAAAAAGATTTACATGCTTTTAGATTTTTGTATGAGACCGGATTTTTATCTAGTACGTAACGGCTATTCTGTGTAAAGAGTTGCTTTTATTGATGCGTGTGTCTGAATCAAGCGGATACGCAGACAGTGCATGAAGACTCTCCTCTTCAGGCTGTATCTAGGCTATCTCAACTCTAACCCTCCTTTCAAACCCTTTATTATTATTTGATGTGTTTCCAGGCACATCTGATATGTTAGTTTTTCGTATTTGACTGTGTTAACAGCATAGCTGATTCTAAGCGCTTATTGTTACACTGTTATTAGCCCAAAAAGTCCAGGAAATAACTTTAAAATGCGTTTCTGTTGTGCTGCGGCTCTTATTAACCTAGTTGAATGCGCGTATGCACTTCATTTTGTAATTCTCTCCGGACAAGAGCATCTGCTAGGCGGATGTAATTTATTGTTGTGCAGGTGCACGCTGTCCGGAAACCGGGGTGGCTCGTGGGTGCTGGATACCAGCGGTCAGAATGTCCTGCGGCATGTTTTTCGGTGTCATGCAGAACACGGAGAGCCTCATGCCAGAAGCCCCAGCTTGGGTGTCCGGCTTTCTATTTTTGCTTATTTGCTTTCTGTGTTTCGTTTGGACTGGCCGCTCAAAGCGCGCACCCTGCTCAGAGATATGTATTTATATGTAATGTAATACATACGCAAAAAAAAAAAACGAAATCCCAGCGAACAGTAGTGGTAGCAGAGGTTTTCTGATGTTTTTGTTGGAGGTTGTTCAGATTTTCAGTGTTTTTTTTTTCTTTTTCGGAAGAATAATGTGAACCATGTGCCTGGCCGTCTGAGGAAAATTAGCGACCTTTCACGTGACCCACCTGTCGTGCTTTCAGCACCGATAATGCTAACCTCATGTTACTATCATCCAGGGAGGGGGCTTCATGTCGAGGGGGCTGGAGGGGCGTCAGCGCCATATCATGCAGGGTTTTTGGCAGGAACAGTGTGGTTGGGTGTAGCCCCCCCACCCTGAGGGAGGAAGCAGATCTGTTTCTAATAACCAATGACCGAGTGCAAAGGCAAACAAACAAACACTAATGCTAAGCTTCCTCACTTTCCTCATCTTTTTATTTTTTTCCCCCGGCTTTACCAATTTCCATTCAAGAAATCTCCTGATTCTTGTTAATCTGACGCGTGTATTAGGCTATTGTCCATGCAGGCGCACACACACACAAACACATAAACACTAGCGACGGCCGCACCCTAAATCCACCCAAGGTGAAGAGCTCCTGTTGACTTCACCTTCCACTCGGTGCTAAAGGAGTCTCCCGCTGTGAGTGGAAAATAATAACCAGCTCGGGGTATTTTCTTTACCCTCCCCTCGCTCACAGAATGCTCCCTTATAATATAGTGTTCTCTTATAATATAGGGAATATAGAGGGACTCAGTGATGTAAGCTGTTATTACTGGAGGTGCTGAATGGGAAAATCTCCATTATTTTCAGGGGGAAAAAAAACGGCACCGTGGAAATAAAAGCAGGTCGCGTCATAAAGGCAACACTGTCGCCAAATGGTTGCAGGGCGACGCGTTTAATCCCCGCCCACTCCCTCCCCTGGCGTTTGGGCCACCTTGCCGTTAGCCACGCCCCGGCTCCAGCGTGCTGTGCGCACATTTCCTTCTCTTGTGTGGGAATCAATGCACAATGGCCTCTGTGCTCGACGGCTCCCTCTGCATAATGGACTGCCAGAGGAAGCCCGTGTGTGAGAGAGACCCAAAGACTGGAGCTCTGACGAGCAGAACGGGCTACGTTAGCATGCTCTCTGGCTCTGTTAACCAGTGTGCTGTACATTATATATGGAAGTAATGGCCTTTGGGCCGAGGGCCCGCCTGATCATTCGGCAGTGCATTTTAGGGGGCAAAAAAGGTCCCGTAGACTCCAGCATCAAGACATCAGCAGCAGATCTTCTACTCTTCCACCCTGCCTGTTTGTTTTTCTGGCATGTGTCTCGTGACCCAACCAACCTAATCCCCCCTTCCTGTGATTTATCCAAAGCCATGTTTTATGGCTCTGATTGACTGTGTTAAAAGTCATTTCTGTTGGACGGGATATAGCTCACAGAGGGACCGTTTCACTGCCCTGTGTACAGTAGGAGCTTCATGGGAAAGCCACATGCATCTGATGGTTAAGTGACCAGGAGGAACCATGCCTCTCCTGTCTTTTTCTGCTAATTGAATTCAGCACTTAAATAAGCTGGCAGGAGGACCCTTACCTTATTCAACTTATTTATTGCCTGACTGGAGAGATTATTTGACCCCCTCAGTTCAAAAGACCTTTTTTTTGGTACAGAAAAGGAGTGTTAAACTCAATTATGGAAGCAATCAGTGACTCAAACACTACATTTGTTTTGTGGAAGGGGAAGGGTGGGGGGAACAGGGGGAAGAGAAGAAAGAGTGCCTGGGACCCTGCAGCTGTGGGGCCTGTCAGAAGGGAGGAGAGAAGGAAGGGAAAATGAGGGAGCAGAGGAGAGAGTGGCCCCACGGTCCCAGCCGTGTCATGGGAGATTTGTGTCCGTCCCCTAAATCATCCCCCTCTCTACAAGATTACAAACTAAGAAATATCAGAAAACCGATCATTCACCCCGCCCCCTCCCGAATTAATTGGCAGATTTGGTCATGTGGGTTAATTTAGAGCTAAATAAAAGAAAAATACAATGGGTTTGGCTGTAAATTAAAATGGTGGTAATTGTTTGGACGATCAAAATGGCTGTATGGGTATAAAGCACGGGAGCTAATCACGGACAGATTTATGCCACAGCAGCTGCCTGCGGCCGCTGTTTCTCTTCATTTTCCCGTTCACCTCTTAAAGACATCCTCCTCTCTAAGAATGCGAGAGTACTCGAGAAAGGAGATGCTAGCCTTCCTCTTGTTTTTTCTTCTTCTCCCCTTCCTTGCATGCACAGTCACAGCTGGCTTGTGCTAAACTGTTGCGTGATGGAGCTCTAATTCTTTGACAGTGCAGCCTTTCTTTTCCTCACTGTGTTTGCTCATACCTCTTGGCCCAAATGTAAGGGGGGAAAAAAAGCCTCTTATTTATTTTTCCTCTATAGTTTTTTTTTTTTTTTAGCAGTAGTGAGAACATTGTGGAACGGAGCCGACTTTGTTTAAAGTCACTGGACAATACCGGAGAGCCCAGCGTCGGCCCCGGCCTCCCGGGCCTCCCCGGGCCTCCCCAGGCCCGCTCACAAAGGAGCGCGGCGTGCCCGAAACGCGGCGAAACGCTCCCAGTTGTTTCCTCCGCGCCTCCGAGATAAAAAAAAACCGCCACCGGTGGAAAAACAGCCCCCTTGATCAACGCCTTTCATTTAGCCGAGCCGGCTCCCTTTGGAAGGAGAGAGAGAGAGGGAGCGGGCGGGCGGGCGGCGGGGAGATTTAGGGAGGTGTTCGCCAAACCCCGGGAGCGCTGGGGGAGACGCTCCGCCCACCCCCCCCCCACGCCGCCGACCCGCGGCGCTCGGCCCCTTCCCTTTAAAACGCCACCTGACCTTTTAAAGCGGCGGACCCGCACCGGCGGGCCGGCGGCGAAGGCAATTCACCCGACTCACGGCTGGAATGAAAGGCCACGGCTCAGATGTTTGAACAAGAACAAACACAAATAATTTGTGGGGGGGGGGAGCTGATGTCCCTTGTCGTAACCCGATCATTTATGGATCAATTGTCCCTATTCTAGTTTAATTTACCATGTGATGGACTTGGAGCTCCGATCTGTCGGAAAACATCCACCGCGCAGAGCTGGGCCTAAAATAGGGAAGTCATTTGAATCCAGATGCCGCCTACTTGGGGCTTGTGTCTGGTAGACAATTGCAGGTAGATTATGATGCAACTGACAGGAGTTTGCGAAGCCTTTGTGCTCAGGGACTATTTGCATTTAAATGCCTCTTGTGCACATCCACGGTAAATTTAGAACATGAGCCCTAATTTAAAGGCTTAAGTGCTGGTTTGTCACCTAACTTGATAAAATAAGAAAATTGCGCCCAAGGAAAAGGACGAGGACAAAGCTACCTCACAAAGGTACATCTGGTAAATTGTTTTGAGTGTTTTTGTGGTTTTTATCTTCACTTTTTGCCGGAGCGGGTCCGCTGCGTTCACATGAGTTCAGCCGGAGTTTTGTTGACGTGACTGCTGTTGATTTTGTATTTTAAGTTGAGTATTTTTTGGTGGCGCGCTCTTTGTGGTGTTTGAGTTGATGCATGAGCGTCTCTCAGTGCTGCGTTTGATTTTGCGTATGTGGATGTTTCATGCATTTGTTGAAGTATTGTGTTAGCGCTTCATTTTATGTGTGAGTGTGTGTTTGTGTCCCCATTTAAGCATTTGTGTGTGTGTGTGTGTGCGCGCATGTGTGTGCGTGTGTGTGTGTGTTGGTGTGTGTGTGTGTGTGTGTGTGACAGGCTCCTGCTGGCTGTGTGATACAGGCTCTTTGTCCTGCTGCACTCAGCATGTCTCTCTCCTCCAGAGACTGGCTGGCCTCTCTAGTGTTGCTACATAAAGGCAGAAGGTTTCTTTTAGGTGTTAAAAACGTCCATTTGTGCATTCCCCCGACAAAAAGCAGCGAACCCATTTGAGTCCGCCCGTGACACGGGCAGACATTGTGGCCGCGCCTCTCTGGCAGTCATTTCACAGATTCTAAAATCAGAGAGTGCGGTAAACAGGATTTCAAGAGCTGGGGCGGCCCGCATGGGGCAGGAATACTGTGACACTATAACCGTGCAGTGGAAAATGGCCCCTGTGAAATAAAGACATTACCTGAGAGGGGGAGAGTGGGATACGTTTCTTTAACCCCCTCCTCTTCCATAAGGTCTTAAAATAACCAGAGAGAAAATATAAAGGCTTTTTTTCCCCCCCGCTCTTGCAGGGAAATATATTTCCATGTAGGGAACTGCAGACAAATCAGAGACAACAAAAAGACAAGTGTGTGTTTCTGGCTTCACGGCGGAGTGCATGAGAGCAGCATCAAAGAGAATAGGCGAGGAAGGTTCCGGGCTGGGGGCTGCGCTGGGGACCCAGCGGCTCGGCGCTCCCCCCCCCGTCTGGCCGCTCCTCCGCTGCCGTTCGGATTTCGTTTCTGCGTTTGATACGTCGGTTGTTCGGGGCGCATTCGGGGCAGCGTGGCGCGTGGGATAGCGGGGTACGTGGGGCACCCTCGCGGGCTTCCCGCTGCTCAGCCGAGCCGAGCCGGCCCGGTTTGTTCTGGGGACGAGCGGAGAGCTGGAGAGAGAGAGAGAGAGAGAGAGAGCGCTCGGTTTGGGCTGGGGGAGGGAGGAGGGAGGGGAGAGGGGAGGAGGGGGAGGAGGAGGAGGGGGGGCTCGCGCTGGGAACAGACAGGTACGATTTCACAGCTGTCAGGAGAAGCCCCCAAACAGCTCCATTTTAACCTGCACACGCTCATTCTTAACCCTCCTCTCTTCTCATGGGGGGGGGGGGGGGTGGCTGTCGTGGGACCCTGTCAATTGGACACTGGAACAGCCGTGTCCTGCAGTAATTGGACCACTTCCAGTGCCAAATAACTCAATATGGTGGATTTGCTTCTTTTTTTTTTCCAGAAAAAAGCTTTTCTTCCTGACACCAAACTTAAGCTTGCACAGTTTGCATGGCACTCAGTGGTTCCTGAGAGAATTTATGACCCTCGTTATTTAGGTTGTCCTAGCAGCAAAATGAGCCCCTCCCCTCAGATGCACTAACTGGGCAGTGATAAGGGTGTCCCCTCGCCACCCTCCCCCCAACCCCCCCCCCCCCCCCAAGCCAGGTGACAGTGCGCAGTAAGCAGAAAGCGAAATAATGAATTTTATTAGTTTAGTAACAGCTTCATCTCAGTTCATTACTTCACCTCCTTACCACTTTAAAGGCACTTACTGCTTTCACCGCTTGCCTGGGGCAGTGTGTGGCCCAAGTCCATTTCATCAGGATGATTCCAGTGATTACACAGTGAGGAGTGTTTATTTATGGTGGGAGGGGCTTCTCACTGAGGGAGTGGTTATATATTATAGGAGGGGCTTCACTCAATGAAGGAGTGGCTATTTGTGATGGGAGGGGCTTCACACAGAAAAGTCCCATCCAATAATGAATGAATCCCTGAGTCAAATTTTCTCTCTTTGTGAATGTGGCCAGGTATGTCCACTTCAGTGAGAAACACTCTGGTCTTGTCTCATGAGTGCCCGCCTCACGTTCACATTGCAGTTTTTAAATCAATCATAAACACGCAATTTTGATGGACCTGTTTGTGCAGTGAAATAGCAATTATTTATTGGTTAGTTGGGTGTCATTTACAATAGCTTTGCTCCACTAAGTCAGATTTTCACGGTGTCCACCATTTGTGAGTGCGCAGTTCACTGCATCAGTGAGTTGTAAATGGCCACCACTCCACTTTACTAAAACTCAAAGCGCATAAATGTGTTAATCCACGCCTTTATACCAGTCTGTTCATGAGAAGGCAATCGATTGAAAATCCAGAGCTGATTTGGAAGCTGAGTAACGGCAAGTGAGCTAATGGCTAACTAGCTTCTTATGATTGGTGTATATTAGCACCGCTTGCAAAGGTGTTCCATGATGCTATGTAAAATTAATTTTATTAAATTTTGCCAGACAGCAGCTGTGTTTTTAATCTTGTATAGAACATTAGCGTATGGTTCCTGTTCAGTCACCCTTTCCGTAGTGTCTATGAAGACCACGCTATTTTAGTTCTGTACAGGAAAGTGTTCCGCGCAGTCTTTACGCCAAGCGTACGCTCTTGGTGAAGGGTGTCTTTGTCACCGGTAATTCCTGATGAACGGAAAAGGGAAAGGTTGATGAAAAATTACTGCAGGTGCCTGGGCACCCGGGTCCTTGGGAATAATCTGCTCTTGTCTTTCTGGCACATTGAAAGATTCTATATTTGCAATGTGTTATTCTCAGAGGCAGGTTTGGGTATTTCTGTATTGGGGGTTGATTGAACCCTTTTGAAATGTATGTCTGCCCGTTGCCTGTTGCACTTGCGTGTGTGTGGGAGCGTGTGTGTGTGAGCGTGCGCGTGTCGTCGTGTGTGTGTGTGTGTGTGTGTGTGTGTGTGACTGCTTGTGTTCTTGGCCTTGTTCTGTGAGTCTGAGCCTCCCTACAGGAGAGAGAAAACTGCAGCTGTAATTGCGGACACAATGATTCAGTAATAAAACTGTTGGGAAACTAATAAAATTAGCCGGGAATTGATTGGAATTCTCTTTAATGGAAGTATGATTGCCTAATTAGAGAGGGGTGCAGTGTGTCTGCGGGGAGCTCTGCTTCTGTGGCTGTTCAAACCGCCTCACAAATATGATAGGATTTGGCATCTGAACATTATCAGCTGTTATGGATTTTGGAATATTGTTGTGGTTACTCTCGTCGTTATTGATTGTTGTGAAGCGTTTCAGACAAATCGTTTGTTCTCATTAGGCGTGGATGTGAAACGGCACATCCTCTGTTTGCTTGCTTTTCCCCCTCATTGTTCTCAATTAGCCTCCAATCACAGCCTCGTTCATCTCGACCCCCTGCAATTAAAGCAGCTTTCGCTTATTCAAACCCAACAGGAATACGTCTGAGGCGGCATATCTGACAAATAGAAACTCATCTGCAGATTACCCCCCCCCCAGTGTGTACAGCACAGTATAGTGTGTGTTCACCTGCTCTGTCGTGCGTTTGTATGGTGTGTTTGTGTGTTTTATTGTGTGTATATGTGTACTTATGTGTGTGCTCCTGTGTGTGTATGTGTGTACTCCTGTGTGTGTATGTGTGCAATCCTGTGTGTGTATGTGTGTACTCCTGTGTGTCTGAATGTGTGTACTCCTGTGTTTGTGTATGTGTGTACTCCTGTGTGTGTGTATGTGTGTACTCCTGTGTGTGTATGTGTGTACTCCTGTGTGTATGTGTGTGTGTGTGTGTGTATGTGTGCACTCCTGTGTGTGTATGTGTGTACTCCTGTGTGTGTGTGTGTGTGAATGTGTGTACTCCTGTGTGTGTGCAGTATAGAGTGCAGTATCTCTGCTCCAGAGCAGAGGGCCTTCAGAGTCCTTAAAGAGTTCAAAGCTGCGGCGTTGCACTGATCCAGGATCAGAGGCGGGCGCGCGGGCTGACAGTCGTTACATTCAAGCCCTCTCACGGCCGACGCCTCTCTCTCTGGTTTGTGTGGCTCTAACCCCGCCCCTCTCATTCACGTTCTTTCATGACCGTCGCCTCTTTCCGGCTGGCCCCACCCAACCCTCCCCTGCGCGCCTGCCCCCCCTCCGCCCCCCCCCGCGCCCCCACATCACCTGACCTTTGATCCCAGCGGCGCCTCTGTTTGATGTGTTTATCTCCCCGCGCCGCCGGCGTCGGCCCTCTCTCCCCCCCCCTCTCCCCCTCCGCCGGGGCGCGGGGGTCCCAGGTAGCGCCGATCGCCCGGAGATCAATTAGCCGTGACCTTAAAAACCTCTGTCCTTGTTTAATTGGCGGCGCCCAGGCAGGCTAATGGCATAAATTAGCCGTTAATGAGATCCCGGCTTGTTGTTAAAAATATAATAATGTGGCAAATGAATATGAGGGAGCGGAGCCGCGCGCTAGCACTCCCCTCGCCGCGCGCACTCAGGAGTGACCTCTTTTATTCCCCCCTTCCTTTTCATTTCTCAAACTCTGCCTTCCGCGCGGCGCTGGAAATATTCATCCGAACAGCTTAATGAACGGTGAGGCCGGCGGCCGGGGCGTTTAAGGAGCCGCTGTTCCTGCGTTCCCGTGTAGAAAGGGCCCCCGGGGGCCCGCGGGACCCGGTCCACGTGGTGTAACCCGCCGGTGCGTGTCGCGGGATAAATCATTAGCGGTGCGCGGGCTCAGAGGCAGGAGCGACGCGAAGCGGCTACTTTATACATCAGCCATTCATCAGCGGAATCAAGCGGGCGGCGGACAGATTAACGAGGTTTCGCAGAAGTGGATTCTAAACAGTGTCTCGGACGGCGTCCCGGGGTGGGGTGGGGGGACGGTGGGGTGGGGGGGGGGTCCCGGAGCGGCACCGCCGCTGCTTCGCTTCATCCGGGCCGTCTGTGAACAGGCGCCAGTGCGCCGCGCTCCGTCTTTATCCAAACAGACGCCACTCTCTTTCCCTCTCCTCTCCTCTCCTCTCGCTCGCTGCTCTTCCCTCTGTTCTCTGTCCTCTGTTTCTCTCTGCCCTTCTTTCCTGTCTCTCGTCTCTCCTTGTCTTTCTCTCCCTCTCTCAGTTTCTCCTGCGGCGCGGTTGCCACAGGGAAACTTGCGTCGCCGAAGCTGTAAATGCGGTGTGAATGTCGATCTGTTTTTCTTTCTTTCTCTCTATCTTTATCTCTATCGCTCGTTCTCTCTCCCTCTATCTCATGACACCGTGCCCTCTGTCGATTATTGTTCTCTAGTGAAACAAGCTGGCCTTAGCCGGGGAGCCAAAGACAAACAGAAAGAAAAGAAAATTCTGTGTGATTGAGTCAAATGTCAGAAATGTAGAAAATGGCTCCAGAGAAGAATGGTTTTGAAAACATTCAGCGCTTCGGTGTGCAATACATTTGACACGACGAACAACACGGTGCGGTTGATGAATAATTAGCAAATGTTAAACTCTTTTTTTTCCGTGGCTGCAATCAGTGCATGTTTGATGTCAGAGGCTGCCGTGCTGAGTAATGATCGGCGTCTCTCCTTTCTATTTCAGGTCACTTTCATGAATTCAAAATCAACTAACCAGTGATCTCTGGGTGCTGGGGCTACAATCTCTCTGTTTCTGTAAGTAGTCTTTTTTTTCACCACGGTGTATTTCCTTTGATGAGGCTGTTCTGGTCGTGATTACAACAAAGCAGAGACCTTTATTTTTCATCATCCCAAAGCTTGTTCTCAGTGCTCTCCTAATAACTGCACAGAGAGATGATGGCTGCCAATCCCAACCTCACTCAACTCCTGTCACTCTTAATCACCTCAGAGACACTGAAGGAAAGAAATCTATCAGACGCTCATAGAAGCTCTTTAGCTACACTCTATCCACACTCTATTTTTCATAATGTAAACAAGCCCTTTTTATCAACAAATATGCAGTTGATGTCTATAAATTAATAAGCTAACTGTACGTACATTTTAGCAAAACTAAGTTTTAAGGTCCCCGTTTCTTGGAGCCGGTATTTTATTTCGTAATATTTCTCTGTTGAAAACGTCACAAAAATATCGTCAGCGTTGGCGCACTTCTCTTATAAGGGTGTGGAATGTTTGGAGGCTCAGTGCGGTGGGGCGTAAGTAAAGGCGGTCGGGTTGCGCTGCTAACGTGCTGCAGCAGCCTCTGTCTGCGTGCTGGCCTCCGCTCTCATATCCGCCCGCGAGCGCTCTGGGGCTGTTCTTTACGTCCGCGCGGACGCGTGTCATGGGCCATGCGCTGCGCTGCGCTGCGCTGCGGTGCGCTGCGGTGGCCAGGGCACTACACGGGGCCTCCCCATTTTTGGGTGAGTGCGATGCCAATGGGGGTGGGGGGGTGATGATGTCCGTCAGCTCTCCGGTCCAGGAACTAGAAAGTGTGTTTCAGAGACGGTGGTGAGAGGAAAATGGGAGGGGTCATGAGAAATGTGGGCCGTCTTTACTGAAGTGGGGTGGAGCCAAGGACAGGGTAGGGATAGGCGTCTTTTGGATAAACACAGACTGTGTGTGTCTGTAAGACTTGAACCTGCATTATCTACAAAAATGTTGTTTCAGGTAAAGCCCAAGCATATTAAGCTTAAAAGAAATCATAATCTATATGAATCTTTCAGAACAAAAGGATTAACCAGGAAACACAAACAGAAGAGAATTACATTAATAAAGATAAAATAAGAATGTAAAAACGCATAATCAGGCGGGGTGAAGACGCGAGGAGCGTTCCCTGTGTGAGTGTTCACAGCTGTGCGCTTATATCACTGTGTCAGCTGCGCAGCGTGGCGGGCTGTGTTCTCAGAGCTGATCCGCGGGCACCTGCCTCTCAGCGAGCCGTCCCCGGCGGCGGCGGCTGAGTCCTCCGGCTGAGGAATGGCGAGCGCGAGGAAGCGGCAGGGGAAGCGGTTTGCTTTGGCTGCGCTCCGCCGGGCCGAGCGGCTGTGATGACAAAGGGCTTCGCCGCGTCCGCTCCTTTTGTCTCGCCGTCGATCGTTTCGGGGGGGGGGGGCATTGTGAAAATTCCGTGGGCCTTTTATAATCCTGATCCAAGACCGATGGGCTGGAGGCTGGAGGGCCAGGAAGCGCGGAGTTGATACACTGCGTGTGTGTTTATGTTCTTTTGAACTAAAGCGGCCCCTTCACTTGACTGCCATTTCTGCTTCTTTTGGGCCCGTATGGTTTTACAAACTGTCACGGTATATGAATATTAGAAATAATAACTCCATCTATGGCATACTCTATATGTGGCCATTTGATATTCTCTTTTTTTTGTTGTATTTGTCTGCCTACCATTTTCCTACATGAAATAACTAGCGAGAAATAGGCTACTTACACATACAGCAATGGGAATATGTTATAGATATGAGGTATCTATACGTTGCTTTCTCTAGGCTATACACACACACACACACACATGCTATATGACCAAAAGTATGTGGACACCCCTTGGTCTGGGGCTGTTTTTTATGGTTTGGGCTCGGCCCCTTAGTTCCAGGGGAGGAAAATCTTAATGCAATGACATTCTAGATGATTCTGTGCTTCCAACTTTGTGGCACCAGTTTGGGGGAAAGCCCTGTCCTGTTTCAGCATGGCAATATATGGGCATATAGTGATGTCCATATAGAAATGGTTTTGTTGAGAACGGTGTGGTAGGACTTGACTGGTCTGCACAGAGCCCTGACCTCAAACCCCTTTGGGATCAATTGGAAAGCCAACTGCAAGCCAGGCCTAATCACCCAATCAGTGCCCGACCTTACTAATGCTCTTCTGGCTGAATGGAAGATAATCCCTACAGCAATGCTCCAACATCTAGAATAAAGCCTTCCCAGAAGAGTGGAGGTTGTTATAGCAGCAGAGGGTGGACCAACTGCATATTACTGCCCATAATTTTGAGATGTTGGATGTCAGGTGTCCTCCTACTTTTGGCCATGTAGTGTGTGTGTGTATATATATAGGACGAAAATGTATTAATTCAGTTATATATATAGCGCTTTATACAGCATATCTCAATTTCAAGCTAGTTGTTTTTCAGTTTTTTTTCCAATTACCTGCCACCTCTAAGTTCATATTTGTATTATTTCAGCTGTCTGTAATGGTGTTAAATATAAAAGCCCGTGGATGGTTTCTGAAGGAGGGGCAAGAGAGGCTGGAACTGTTCAGTCACTGTAGGTGTTATTGTTAGTTCTGATATTTGCACTGATATGGTGCAAATTAACGTTTTCAACTTGGGCAATAAGACTGGTTTTATTGGACTTCATAAAAATGCTAAATACTTCTGGCTCTGAAAAGTAAACATCTGTCTCTGGCTTTGCAAACTGGCTTTCATCCAGTCAGTAAGCAACAGAGTGAGCCTTGTCTTTCACTATAAGTGTTTTTAAAAGTGTATGTGTGTGTGAGAGAGGGCATTTGTGAATGTGTGTATGTGTATGTAAGTAAGTAAGTGTGTTTGAGAGGTTGTGTGTGAGCGAGAGAAAAAGAGAGACAGAGAAAGAAAGCATGTGTGTGTGAATGTAGGGGAGGGAGGGAGACAGAGGGCAAGAGCATACAGAATATGTGTGTGTTTATGTTTTTGAAAGAAAGAGAACATACAGCTGTGTGTGTGCATGTGTTTGTGTGTGTGTGAGAACTGAACTGAAGTGAACCGAAATAATTTTTGTTTAATTTACTGTTTGTGAATGGGTCCATAACACTGTTTAATAACTTAGGCCCCTTTGTGAGCCTGTCATTCAAAAAAAGAAACAAAATTTTAAAAAATCTTACATTTTACAATTGCTTGGTAAGGATTTCTTCTTTTAAGGCTCTTGCGGATAAATAATTTCAATCAAAAGATAAATCTCCTGCTGAATTAGCCTTGTCTAGTCTTGTGTGACGGAGAAAGTAGAGTTAAATTTAAACTAAAATTATGACCACAATTACAGGATTCCACCAGTCATGATTTGTATTGTATTAGTCAGATTAGTACAATTTCTCATTAGATTTCAAATATGGATATTATGCGGATCAAACACACAACCATAAATACAATTTTAAATTGGTAAGTGCTGGAGTAGTTTAGTACTGCAGGTAGTGTAGAATGACGACGAATGGCTTATTTGTGAACAGGTAACCCTCCAAATGATTTCAGATCTCTTACCTTCCTCTCTATTCCTGCCTGACTGCGCTGCCTCTCTTCTATCTCTTTTTCTGTGTTTCTCTCTCTCTGTCGGTAACATGCGGATGCTATTGATACTGCTGAAGTGGGCTATAACTTCAGTGCCCTCGTCGCAGTGACAATGGCCTGGTTAATTAGTCAGGAGAGGGCAGTGCTCTGTGCCCAGAGTGCCCGGCTCAGTGCCTGCTCTTCTGACTCTGTCTGGGGGGGAGGGTTGAGTTTCGGGTTTTGTTTTTGAGGGGGATCATTGATTTGGGGGTCAGAGTTCTCTGTTTGCCCTGAGCATTCCGATGTGACTGGACAGGACGTGGAACAACACGGGGCAAAGTCTGGGCGGCAGGGGCGTTATTCCAGCCCCCGTCTGAGCGCGCTACGGAACAGAGTGCACTCAGAGGCACGGGGTCCTGGTGGCCAGGGTTCCGCACGCACCCCCTGTCTCATTCGTTATAGAACCACTGTTTATGAAGCGCCCCCACCCCCCCTCCCCAGCACTTATATCAGGGAGACTCCACTCGCTCGTTAATCTAAATTCTTTTGCAGCTTTAATCTGCATGTTTAATTAATTATGAAAGGAGGGAGTGATTAATTTCAGCGGTGTGTGGTTTGTTACCTGAGGCGTGTTGGAGACACGTTAGGGAGGATGCATTAGGGGGTGGGGTGATGTGGGGTGGTGTGTCAGAGGGCTTGGTAGGTGGAGGGTCTTCTTTGGCCAGGAAAGGGTCTCGGAGTGGATGAATAAACATCACTCCACCACTTAATGAAAATGAACAGCCAGAGGATGCCTGTTTTCCAGTTTTTTAAATGTATCTGTCCGCCCCATCTTATGACCGTTACGTGATTATTAGTGATGTCACCGTGGAAACAAGACCACTTTTGAGAAAGCCAGAGTTTTAATTTCATCAGCTCCTAAATGCTTAAATCTCATCAGGCCCCAGAGGAGCGGTGGATGTAAGTGTCGTGTCTTTAAAGATTTAATAGCGACAGATTAAATTACTCTCAAGAAACAAGCGGACAAAAAAAAAAAAAAAAAAAAAGGATTCCTGAAAAGTCTGAAGATGGCTTGAGGTAGGCGTGCGACGCTTCGTGGGCCGTGCTTATAATTCCCCCGTTTAGCGTCTGGAGATCCGCAGCCAGCTCCACCGAACGGCGGCTTATTCTCCGCTCTGCTGGGTTCACACGCCGGCCCGGTGTCTGTCCAGAGTCCTGCTCTCCCTCTCTCATTTTACATGTTCTTTTATTCCTCTCCACAGCCGGAGGGATGCCGTTTCACGATTCCGTATTCCGCGTTTAATTCTGACCGGGGTAAACGCTGACGCGGGCTCGCCGGCTGTTCCCCTCTGGAGGAGCGACCCGAAGCGCTGCTCACCTATCCGCTGAGCTCGCCGGGTAGCTGCTCATTAACATCCCCCCCCCCCCCCCCGCCTGCGACGAGCAATAATTACAAACTAAAGTCTCACACAATGAATTAACGGCTTTGGCCGTGAACTCTTGTCCCGAAGGGCCGTGAATCCCCGGCACCCATAATGCACCGCGTCCGCCAGCGTGAACCCCCCCATGTCGAGGCTCGTCAGTTAATTGATTCGCAAATTATTTAAAGTTTGCGGTGCCCCGGGGAGCTCTCGGCGCTAGCGGCAGCCGTGGCCGCGGAGTTTGGGCGAGCGTCTCTCTCCCGGTCTTAGTGCGCCCGGTGAAACGGCCCTCCTCCGCTTCCACGCGTGCGTCTGCAGATCAGTGCCCGTCAGCGGGCCTGTGCTCTGTGTGGAGCAGGGAGGTCAGCACTGTTTTTTTCTTGTTGCTGTGTTTGATGCATGTATTTGGATGAGTCTGCTGCTGCACAGCTCAAGCCCCGGTCACTAGCATACAGTTTCTACATGCCGCTCATTCTTTAGACGTACAAGATATAGAATTTGACATTTTTCTAATTATTATTATCCGAATTGTGTGTAAAGTAATGAGAAAAATAAATAAATTAAAAACCCGAAACAAAGAAACGGTCATTATGGAGCCAGCGATCTGGGGCTGCATCCTCTCATGCTGTGTTTTTGGAACAAGTGTTACAACAGCAGGAATGGCAGAAAATGAAACTCAAAAATACAGAAGAGTTGCTTCATTATTGATGTGGGACATAAACTCAGGCCACTGGAGATTTCCTTGGCAGAAGGATTGTTTCTGACTCTGCCGGGTCATCACTGTCATTGCTGCAGTGTCAAATGACATCTTAGTCTCAAAGATTAGGTTCCGGTGCAGCTTTAGATGTGGTTTTGTGACTAATGTGAGTTTAATTAATAAGTTGAGAAATAAGAGTGGGAAATGCCCGGGTAAGCTTCAGTAACTATGCAATTAGCTGAAATGAACATGCAGCACAACTGTTACACATCATTTATACCAAAAGATTTTTTTAGTATAATTTATGAGTTGGTTATTGCCGTAACTGGAAATGTATGCCTGATATTAGCTTAATGATATGCCCCTCCTCTGTTGTTACCAACAATCAGTTCAGCTTGGTTTAAAAACCATTTTGTGTCCGGCGAGTGTGGAGGTCAAAGGCCTTTGAAACGGAGTTAGTCTAAAAATAACATTATACTTTGTAACAGCTGGCGGAAGCCTCCAAGGACTTCCTCTTAATTTTAGAAGAGAAAAGGCCTACTTCTGCTACAGGCTCGCAGCCCACTGTCAGTACGAACAATCCGCACTTGTAATTACATTGTAACTACATTTACTGTTATCGTGACATTAAAGTGCCCTGGAGTGCAATACAGCTTATTGTGTCGCTACAATTTTTTCTACACAGAAAAACTAGACTGGGTTGAGAATATACTTTGCGGTTTGTTTTGGTTAATGATTGGTTGAAAATGGATTTCCATCAAATAATTTGAAAACCTTAAAAGGTTGCATGGCTAGTGAAATCATTTGCTTTCTATGTAACAGTTTGTTGCTGTTTAACTAATGTAGCCAGCAAATGATTTAACTAGCTGTGCAACCTTTTAAGGTATTTTAATGCTACATTTTTACTGCTAAATACTAGTAAATAATGTTATATTCATAATATTAAGAGTATTTTTTTGGCTTGTTGGTTTATGGCCAGGACATGTTGTCTTTGTAGGAGAAATATGTTGGACTACAGTATGTATGTAGAAATATGTGTTAGTAATATTTAGTAATATTAATTTATTCTTGTAATAATAGTTTATATACCCATTTTACCCCATGTTTGCTTGCAGCAATCACCTGCAGCAAGACAACTTATACTGGCCACAACCCAATCTGAATCACAGCACACTCGACTACATCAGACCTCTCTTAATACTGACTTGTGCAGTTCAGTTCAAATGATAATGCTCATCTCATAGATTGACTGCTGTTTACTTCCTGTTCTCGGGATATCGCACCTTCCTCTGTGAAGTCTGTAAATGAGGCACACATTCATCAGATTGGACTGCAGCCATTTTGTTATGAAACCAAAATGCAACAGACATTCTTTAATAATTATACTGTATATCTATAACGTAATTGTGTTATGTTCGCTGGTTTAAGAATTGTTCTGGGAATTGTAAATGAGACTGACACCATTTAGTTACAGTTTTGCTTGTGAAAGGGATCTTTTCATCCTGTTTAACATTTATGTTTTGTATCGACGGTGCAATCAGAAACCAGGTTGCAGTGGGCATTTCGCTGGGCTGGTTTTGCAGGGATGACCTCGACACCACTGGTCCACTTTTAACTTCGTCAGTAAAAAATGATTGGCCAGGTTTCTGTATCCTATCCAAAACAACAGTGCATGATACGGTTACATATTTATTTGATTAACACTGCAGTGCATTGCAGGGCCTGACGGGATGCCTTTTATAGAACGTTAGCTGCAGAATTACTTCTGAGTTCTTCCACAGTAGCAGAGTTGACCTCCAGGCAAGATAATGGCAGCTGAAAAATGTAATTCCATAGTGAGTCATTTCTTAAGTTGTTTTTCCATAGTTTTGATTTGAGCTTTTCTTTTGTGTATTTTGGGAAAAGCGCTGCCAGACAGCTGTTAAGAATAGAAGAAATAGATCTTGTCGAGACAACCTCATCAAACATTACAGCTGTAATGAAAATATATTTTCCTTATGCCGTGGTTTTTGTTATTTTTAGTCATTTTTCAGTGCATCTCTTCTGGCTATCAGTGTCAAAGGAAAAAACATTATTTCAAGAATTGTTTTTTTGTTGTAAATTAAGGTTTTAATCTAAATGAAATTTAGGAAGAATGGTGGCTGTCTCACTTCACTAAAAATGTCTTTATTCAGAAATTAATTCTTCTTCATTACACAATAACCTCACTTAATCTTCTCCTTCCTGTCTACTCAGAGAGCCAGATGCAACTCCAAAGCGTCAAATTATGGATATTTAGGCTTCCGACTGAAACTGGAGACTTTCTCTGTGAACTTAGCAAGTGCTGAAAAAAAAAAAGAAGAACCGTAATTGATTTCCACTTTGCTAAATGTGTAACCTGCAGAATCCCTTTCTGTTATTTATTTATTAAGTTCCGGCGAGCGGGGACCTTCGCAAGTTTGTCTGCGGTAATGTTTTCATTAGAAACGCCGCCGGGCCAGCTGGTCTCTGTAGGGGAAGGCTCCGTGCCGCTCACCTATTAGAGGGGCTGTGTGTCTGCGCTAACGCGGAGCAGCCTGTAATCTGGGCCCCATTAGCCAGCCGCTGTCATTCAGACACACGGTGTCGGCCTGATTTAAATAAAATGAAATGAAGATAGTTGTTTGGGGTCCCCTGGCTTCCCTCGTTGCCGTAAACATATGCTCCGCGCCCCGCTTCCTTCCATCTTATTTATGACTTTAATTTGTTGTGTGGGCTGCGCTAGAAATTAAATTTAATACAATCCTCCCGGGGACCCTGCCATATAATAACATGGTAATTTCTGTGTATCCTTTTGAAAAATGAGGAAATTAATTCTTTCTGACATGTTCTAATTATTCCAGTGTGAACAGCAAATCCACTGCCTCCCTCCCCTCTTCCCGATGCACACACACGTACGCGTTCACACGTGTGCGCACACACACACGCACATACACACACACCCGCGCGCACACACACACACACACACACGCACACACGCACACACACACACACACACACACACACGCAGACCCCCAGGAGTGTTGGAGGTGAGAGGCAGGCGGTGGGCTCTGAGGTGCTAACACTGACCAGCAGTGCATTTCATTTGAAGCATGAGCAGACACCTTCCAGCACACCTTCCCCACGTCGCAGCGCTTTGCACAAATTAATTCACTTCTCATCTGCCAGCTTTGATTGGGGGAAGGCAGGGGTGGGTGGGCAGTGGAATGACAGGGACCCTCAGGTACGGTCAGGTGCAGGAAGGCAAGCTGGTGATTGGTCAGAGGTGATCCTGTCGGCCTGTCACTCAGTCAGGCCTGTCTTCATGCCCCATTCTCTTGTCTGTCAGTGTGAAGGTGGGAGTGCACACCAGGGACCTGCTGGACCTGAAACAGCAGGGCTGCTGGGATTGAGACATCTGCCACCCCCCCACCCCCTCCAAAACCCCCACCCCCCTTTTAGTCAGAGGCCTTTCACACCTCTCAGTGCCCAGAGGAAACACTTTAAGCACTCAGAGTCATACTCTGATATGGGTAGCAGGAGCAGGGATGCACAGATTACACACTTATACTCACATAAGCTAAGGGTACTCACAACGCTGGTCTGCAGGGTTTACACACTCACACTGATACAGGTCCTCACAAACAGTTCTTCAGGGTTTACACACTCACACCGATACAGGTCCTCACAACGCTGGTCTGGAGGCTTTACACACTTACACCGATACAAGTACTCACAAACAGCTCTGCATGGTTTACACACTCACACTGATACAGGTCCTCACAACGCTGGTCTGCAGGGTTTACACACTCACACTGATACAGGTCCTCACAATGCTGGTCTGCAGGGTTTACACTCTCACACTGATACAGGTCCTCACAATGCTGGTCTGCAGGGTTTACACACTCACACTGATGCAGACATTCTCAGGAAAGTACGCTCGCTGGGTCCTGATCTCCGCACACTCAGACGCTCAGAGGGAGGAACTCGGCGAGCGTGCGGTTCCGCTGGCGGTGTCCTTGCCTTCCGGGCTTTATCCGCTCGCTGCGGATGCGCTGTGTATTGAAAGCTGTGACCTGGAGAGTTTAAGAGCGACCCCCGCATTAGAAAGATTGCCTGTGTGATGGACTAACATCAAAATCATAGCTTTTGTGCCTGTCAAAAGCCCTTCATAAACACAAGAATATTCTGTCGGCTGAAATATGTTTTTTGTTGCAACACTCTCAGGATATTTGTTATGCGCGTGCTGTTATATCCTTATACAGTTATAATATGAATTCTCGTACATCAAGTCCTTTGGTAATTTTTTTTAAGTAGCACTGTACATCATGTCTGTATATACTGTGCCCAGTACACAGTTAACACTGTAAATTAGATTTCAATTCACACAGCTATTTTATGTTCTGCAACATGAGTAATTTCATAAGCTCAAAAAATCTGTATCCCAAACTGCAGCTGTGTGTTTATTTCGAACATCACACTCTAATTGTTCCTGTCATTAATAACTAATTGGCTAAAAAAGGCCCCGTTCTTGTTCTTGTTCTTGTTTGAGACATTTTTTGAGTGATTGGGCAGGTTACTTTTACAGGTTGTTGATCCAAATTACGTGTCGGGGCAGGCACATTTAAATGGGAGTTTTGCACTCGTTTAGAACTGTATGACATCTGAGCTATAAAACTCAACATCCTGTCCTGTGTGTGCAGCGTGTATGTGTGCTGTAAGCAGAGGAGAATGACGGGAAATGGGCATGGACACATTTGAAAAAGGTGTGGCACCACAGAGGAACATGATACTGAGCTGTTACTTACTATTACTATTACGTAGCAGTGTCCATCTTGGATCGGCGAAGTGTCTGAGTAGAATGTAGAATGTTGATATGTCCTTTCTAAACAGTCAGTCTCTCAGGTCCTGAGGAGAACAAACACACACGCGTCCTGTGACCTGGTCAGTTGGGTCTGGTCCCCAGGGCTGTAGTCTGCGTGTCTGTGTATCTGTCTGGCTGTCCTGTGCCTGGCATGCTCCCAGCATGCTCTCATGCTCCCTCTGTTAAAGAGCTGCTCTGTAGCCTGTGGGCGAGGTCCTGGCCTGACTCAGAGAGGAGGGCGTCACCGCGGTCACTGCATGACGAGGGGTTAAAGCTTTCCAGATTTCATCAGTGCCACCTCCGCCAACAAAGACGGAGGTGGGCTCTGTCGCCCTGGAGATGGCCTGCCCCGCCCACTCTCTGCCCTCCAGACAGGGCAGATGCCCCGCCCATGCTCCGCCCTCACACTTTGACTGACGCAGTCTCATCCTCCAGTCCATGCTGTGCAAAGTAGAGGGGTTATAATATCATCTCCCTTACAGACCTGCTTGCACCACAAGTCCACATTTTAGATTCAGTGTTAAGGCACAGGAGCAGCTGTGTTAATTGTAGATGGTTAAACTCAGTGTAAAGGCACAGAAGCAGCTGTGCTAATTGTAGATGGTTAGACTCAGTGTTAAGGCTCAGAAGCAGCTGTGTTAATTGCAGATGGTTATACTCTGTGTTAAGGCTCAGAAGCAGCTGTGTTAATTGCAGACGGTTAGACTCAGTGTTAAGGCGCAGAGGCAGCTGTTAATTGCAGACGGTTATACTCGGTGTTAAGGCGCAGAGGCAGCTGTGTTAATTGCAGACGGTTAGACTCGGTGTTAAGGCACAGAAGCAGCTGTGTTAATTGTAGACGGTTATACTCGGTGTTAAGGCGCAGAAGCAGCTGTGTTAATTGTAGACAGTGACGCAGTGTTAAGGCTCCGGAGCAGCTGTGTTAATTGCAGACGGTTATACTCGGTGTTAAGGCGCAGAGGCAGCTGTGTTAATTGCAGACGGTTATACTCGGTGTTAAGGCACAGAGGCAGCTGTGTTAATTGTAGACGGTTAGACTCAGTGTTAAGGCGCAGAAGGAGCTGTGTTAATTGTAGATGGTTAGATTCAGTGTTAAGGCACAGGAGCAGCTGTGTTAATTGTAGATGGTTAGACTCAGTGTTAAGGCGCAGAAGCAGCTGTGTTAATTGTAGATGGTTAGATTCAGTGTTAAGGCACAGGAGCAGCTGTTAATTGTAGATGGTTATACTCAGTGTTAAGGTGCAGAAGCAGCTGTGTTAATTGCAGATGGTTAGACTCGGTGTTAAGGCGCAGAAGCAGCTGTGTTAATTGTAGACGGTTAGACTCGGTGTTAAGGCTCAGAGGCAGCTGTGTTAATTGCAGACGGTTAGACTCGGTGTTAAGGCGCAGAGGCAGCTGTGTTAATTGCAGACGGTTATACTCGGTGTTAAGGCGCAGAGGCAGCTGTGTTAATTGCAGACGGTTATACTCGGTGTTAAGGCGCAGAGGCAGCTGTGTTAATTGCAGACGGTTATACTCGGTGTTAAGGCGCAGAGGCAGCTGTGCTAATTGCAGACGGTTATACTCGGTGTTAAGGCGCAGAGGCAGCTGTGGTAATTGCAGACGGTTAGGCTGTGTGAAGGGTAGAAGGCAGCTGTGTTAATTGTAGAGTTGCTCTATCGAGCAGCTGGTTGCAGAGGTGCGGGAAGGCGGCCTGTGTATGAGGGGCATTGTAGCGGGCATCGTGTAGCTAGCGTCGGCGTTAAGGCACAGAAGCAGCTGTGTTAATTGCAGACGGTTAGACTCGGTGTTAAGGCGCAGAAGCAGCTGTGCTAATTGCAGACGGTTAGGCTGTGTGAAGGCGTGTGTTGATGGCGAGCTCCTGGGCCATATGGTCCTGCTCTATCGGAGCACGCTCGTTGCAGATGGTGGGGGAGAGGCGGCTGGATGGGAGCGGGATTTGGCAGCGGGGCGATTCTCCGATAGGCCCGCAGCGTCCGGGCGCGTGTGGCCGCCGCGCAGCCTTCCGGCACCTTCCGGCATCTGCAGCCTGCGTCCCCCGCCCCGCCCCGCCCCGCCCCGCCCCGCCGGCGGGAGCGCTGCCCTTGAAACATGCCGTCCCGCCGTGCACACGAGCCCCTAACCAACCCCCCGTCTTAACAAAAACACTGTGAGCCCAGCGCTGCTTCTCAGTCCTCACTTTTGCCTTATTTCCTCTGTGGGTTTTTGGGAATGGTCTGGTCCGTTACTGACTGGGGAAGAGTGTTAGAGCTAGAGCACTGCTTTTAAAGTGCTTGTGCACGGGGCTACCCTCTTCTGCGCTACACTGCAGTGTCTTAGGGCTCATTTCAGATGTGGAGGTTATGTCGCATTGGCTCACCCTTGCTTGGTGGATGGAGAGGAACAATGCTCCCCCAAAAAAGAGTCCTCCTCACCCCGATAAGCTGCCTCTGTGCTCTTCTGCTTGGTGGAAGTTTTCTGAAATGTGAAGGTGTCGCGGGTCGGGTGCGTGTCTCCTCTGGCTGCTTTTCGTGGGGGGGGAGGAGGAGGAGGAGGAGGAGGAGGGGCAGAGGACGTACAGAGGAGACTCTTTTTTTTCAGCTCCTCACACTTCCTCAGAGTGGTGAGGAAGCACGGTTGGTCAGCGCCGCTCGACGCTTCGCTGTTGTTTTCTCGCGTTGTCGCCACGGCGACGGCTGGTGTGGCACCCGGCCGGGCGCGGGCGCGCGGAAAGCCTCGGCGTAAAGCTGGCAGGTCCCCGCGGGGCTCACGCCACGGCTAACAGCGCAGCCGCCTGAAAGACACGCCGTCCTTGGGCTCCGGCAACTCACTCTTTCCATTTCCTCAGAGAAGGAGAAAGAGGGAGGAAGAGGGAGAGACGGGAGAGGGAGAGAGAGACTCAGATGGTATAACGGAGGGAGAGGAAGGGGGGAGAGGAAGAGGGGAGAGCTCTAGAAAAACAGCGAAACCGAAATGATTCAGGGTGCAAACAGTCTTTTTTCACTTTATTTGTGACAATGCTCTTGGGAAGGTACTGTTAAGAGTTCTAGGAAAAAAGCTGTAGGACTTTGAGTCAAGTTTGAGTCACATCTCCAATGTGAAAGGCACAGACACTAAGATGAGTGGGAGTGCTTCAGTATCGTTCTGTCACATCACTGCATCCGGAAGTCACTCGTTACAGTAGCACTTCACTGTACTAGCACATTTTTTTTGTTTTGTATTTTTCAGTTGCAAATCATTTAAATATTCCTGTTTTACATAGCAGGGTGCAAACCATATGTACTTTCGGTTCAGTCTAGCTTCGGCTCTGGCAGACGCTGCAGTATGGAGTTTCAGCGTTTACAAAAAAAGGAAACGAAAGAAGAAAAAATTACAGAGGATAATGACAAAAGGGTACGCAAAACAGTGTTTCTAAAAAAACAAATCAAAACAACACCAGAAGCCAACGGGAAAACCGTTTGGCACAACTTCCCAAACACGTGTTCCCCCAAATTGCAAGGTTAAGCTTTGAGAGCGGTGACATCACCACCACCCCCACCCCCCCAGCGGTGTGCGGTGGCAGCCCAGGGCCCCCGTGTGCGGTCGGGGGGCCCCTGGAAGCCGCGGCGACCCCCGGCGCACACATGGACGGCAGCTGGGGCGCTAGCGTAGCGTCAGGCCGCATGCACGTCTCCTCCGAGCACGGCCTGTAATTAATGATGTAAGAGCGCAGGCAGAACGGTCCTTCCGCTGCGGCCGCGCACTCGTTATTTAAAGACTTGCAGGGCTTGTTGCGTTGCTGCAGTGCGCGCGTGTGTGTGTGTGTTTATGTGTGGGAGAGTGTGTGTGTGTGAGAGTGCACCGTGTGTGTGTGTGTGTGTGTGTGTGATAGATAGGGAGAGTATATGTGTTAGTGTGTATGTGAGAGTGCACTGTGTGAGTGTGTGTGTGTGCATCTGTGTGCATGCATGTGTGTGTGTGTGTGTGTGATAGAGAGCTTGTGTGTGTCTGTGTGATGGAGAGGGAAATTGTGTGAGAGTGTCTGTGTGTGTGTTAGTGTGTGTGTGTATGTGTGAGAGAGAGAGCTTGTGTGTGTGTGTGATAGATAGGGAGAGTATATGTGTTAGTGTGTATGTATGTGTGGAATGTGTAGCTGTGTCTCTGTGCATTTACAGGCTCTGTCATTATTGTGTTGTCTTGTGTGTAGTGGTGTGTGATATGGAGGTATGTGCTTTCTGTGCAGAGTTAGGGTGGCTCTCTGTGCATTTATTGGTGTGTGTCTGTGTGTGTGTTAGTGTGTGTGTGATATGGAGAGTATGCTGCGTGTTTCTGTGCAGAGTTACAGTGGCTCTCTGTGCGTTTCTCCTGTCGCAGACTCCTCCCACAGCAGCCATGGAGGCCTCTCCTCGTAGCAGCTTTTTCCTGAGGTCAGTTTCTCTCTGTTTTTCTCACTGTTGTGGGGGGAGGGGTCAAACTCATCTGTCCAATCACAGCTCCCACCCGCCCTGACACCTTCCGTTTGATCTGGCGAGAAGGAAGCAATGAATCCTGCACTCGTGTGTTTTTGTCAGTGAATTGCCAGGGTCGCCCCCCGCAACCCCCCCCACCCCCCACCCCCCCCCTCCCCCCCACCTCACACACTCGCCCCTGTCCGTGTCCCCATCCCCCCCCATGTAACACCGGCATGCTCACAGGGCTTCTGGCCGCTCCCCGTACAGTGAAACCGAAAGCCTTTCATTTCACAGGCCGAGGTTCTCACATGACACATTTCACAACCCGGCCCCTTCACGGGTGGACTGTTTTTGTTGCTCGCATCGCATGTGCTTGTTTGTCCTCGCTGCTCTTATACAGGTGGTGGTAGTGGGGCGTGTGTGTGTGTGTGTGTGCGTGTGCGTGTGTGTGTGTGTGTGTGTGCACATGCGCACTTGTGTGTGTGTGTGCGTTTTTGTGCGTGCACATGTCGGGGTGAGGGTGGTGGGGGGGAGGGGTCAGCGTACGGGACGTGCAGTTTTATTCAGCATGTTTGAAATGGTACGCCAAGCCGAAACGACCCGGAGTCTCCGCTTTTTTCCCCCCTCTTACCCCCCCACCCCCGCCTGCCCGCCCGCCCCCGCCATCCTGCGATTCTAATTAAGAATTTGTGCTGTCATTGCTGGGAGGAAATAAATAGCAGTAAGTAGCTTTAGCGCTCGCTGCTCTTCTGGTGAGTTACCTTCTCCTGGGCCCGAGCGTTACCCCCTAATTACGTCCCTCTCATTAAGGCCCGCCGTAGCATCTGCCTTTTACAGCTGCTGTCAGCCGAAACTTACTGAACCTAATGGATCTGCTTTGATAGCGCCGCGCTTTTCCCCCTCTCTCTCTCTCTATCGCTCGCTCTCTCTCTCTCTCCCCCCCTCTCTTTCTCTCTCGCTCTCCTGAAATTGATTGCTTAAGTGTAATGGAGGTCATTTATTTGATTAGATTTACGCCAATTCCTTTCAAACACTTTTTAACCTAATCGAATGAAGGGCATTGTGCTATGACACATATCCCCCCCTCCCCCCTTCAGTTGGGGGGTTTTGGTTTGTTTTTGGTAAGTCTAATTCCGAAAGTGTGGCTCAAGGAACTGTGTCTGTTTCACTTCTACTGTACCGTCCACTTGCAGCACGGGCATCTCGTGCCCTCAGTGCAGAGCTGGGTCCCTTTACTGGAATCTGCGCGTGATACGTACATTTCAGACGCTCGACAGCGCGGCTGCAGCGCGTGGTGCCCACACGCGGGGGACGGCGTGCAGGTGCATGTGCGGCTTCCCTTCCTCACTTCTCTTTGGCTGCGGTAAAGGAGAGGCTCTCCCGTCCGCACGGCGTGGCGGTTCGGCCGTACGGGACGCCGGGCGAAGGCTCGCCCCGGTAATCCGCCCGCGGAAACGTTTAGACAGCGCTCCGCTCGGCCGTCACGCGGAGGGAGGCCCCAGACCCGCGGCGGGGGCCAAGGGCCGGGGGTTTCCGCGGGCCTCGTTAGGGCCGGCGAAAAAAAATGAGGAGGAGCGCGCGGAACCGCCCCCTTAACGCTCGGGCGGGTCGAAAGTGACGCCTCGAATTTGCGGAGCTGGGAGTGAGCGACCCGCGCTCCTTTTGAAGATTTGCCCGCTCGCCCGGATGATCCGGGCCCTCGCATCGTCTGCGCGCTCCGGAGAAGCGAGCCGTGAGAGTTCTGATCGCGCCGGCGTCGGCGTTGGAGCGCTCGCAGCGCGGCGGCCCTGGCGATCGTAAGCGAAGCGCCGAGGGGGGGAGGGGGGGGGAGGCCGTCCTGATCCGTTTGATGAGCCTTTGATAAGTCCTCATGGCACATTTACATTTATTCATTTAAACCAGACAACCAGGGCCCGTCTGGAGTGGCACCTCAAAGGTAATGGCAATCTTTGTGATCTGAATCTGGTCTCCGACCTAATTAAATTAATAATGTAGGCTTGAGGTCTGTGGTGCTGAAAAACTGACCCGTGATACAAATATTTAAATTTGCTGGTGGGGGAGAATTAATCTAACCACCGTTGCTGTTTTTTTAATTTTAAGTTATGAATGCAAACAAATGCAGTTTTGTTTTTTCGACTGTTTTGCATCAGTGTGGCAGTCGTGGAAATTTTGGAAAATATTGTAAAAGTAATAGAAGAAAAGTAGGATTATAGCCTTGAAGATTTCACACCAAAAAACCTTAACAATAATTACACTGTGTGATTATAATTGTTACACACGACAAACTTTGTTTTTTTTTTTTTTAGTTTTATCATTTAAACACAACCAAAAAAACTAAACGCAGGTACCCTGCAATCAGAATGATCATATTTTACTAGCACTTGTTTGAAATGTCATAATTACACATTGTTAGATTTTCTAAATGGTACATAGTCAGTAAACTGAAAACAGCAGGCAGCTGTATTAAGCTGTATTTGATCTCAGTTGATAATTTTGTATTCTATTTCATGCTAAACTTTTCAAATATTTCTTGTATTTGTTTTGGTCGATAGTATTTATATTTAGCGTATCTAATTGCCTAATCTATTTTACTGTCCATTACTATTAAGTATTTTATTTAGCGTATTGTATATGGACAGTGATCTTGGGTTAATTGTGTAGAATTAAAAAAAATAATAATTATATACAAGTTGTTCATCAATGGGAAAATAAAGAAATTTCCAAATTTCCTGTTTGCTATCTGTAAATATTATTTAGTTTATCTATAGCCAACGATCTGGATTGACGGTGTGGAGAAAAAAAATAATATACACACACACACACACACACACACACACACACAGAGTGGAAAATAGATGCTTATCTGAAAACAAATTCTTATTAGGGGCACTTAAAAATAAAGAGCATTTAGTTTTCACACCATCTCATCACATTGTGATGTTATTTTGTTCTGTTATTTTATTATTTTTTTCTGGGGAGCTGTCTGGTTGGTCGTTGTGTTGAAGACCTCACCCCATGGTCTGGTATTGAACGTAACTGTTGCACTGCCCAAGGTTTTCAGTCAGCACGATTTTCTCCTCCTTTTCGGCCAAGATTTCCTCCTCAGGCTGCTGCCCATTCAGTTTAGTCCAGCATTACAGTAAAAAGCAGATTAGAAACAGAACACATGCTTGCCTGCCTTCTCCCAAATATGCAGAGGCTGTGCTAGTGATGTGAAGAGCCTGTGAATATGATGAGGCATTGAATACTGCTAGAAAAGAAAACTAGCTAAGAGAAAAACGAGTGTTACTTCAGGTCAGGGACTTGTGGTTGGATTGAATTTGGCCCCCAGGAACTTTTCATTTCGAGAATATTTCAAACCATGAAATATGACATTGATAAAGAATCCATTTGAATTGTCAATTGCGCTTTAAGTAGAGGTTGTGTAATGTAATTCCTATTTTGGCTCTTAGCGGTAGGACGAGCTAGGGGCAAGTGTTGGATTATTTCCAGCATGTCACCTTCCTCCTTTCTCTTCCTAATACCTCTGAGTGGGGGATTGTGGGATTGTGAGTAGGGGATTGTGGGATTGTGTTAGATTCTAGCCACCTGTTGAGGCAGAAGCAGCAGCAGTCTGGCATTCTGAAGTACGGGGGGAGGAGCCAGAGGAAATGCTCTACCTCTGGAACTGTGAACTGTGCTGGACAAAAAAAAACAAAAAAAAAAACCTCTTGACCTTTGACCCAGTGCAAAAGGCTCAGTTACGTAACAATTTGCTTTTGTTCTTCTCCGTCGTTGTCTCCCCCGATGAGAAAGAGCCGCGATTAATCTTGAGTAAAAGCAACATTACGGTCTTAATCCACACCCTTCTGTCAATGTCTGTTTTAATTAAGGAAGACAGAAGTGGCAGCGGGGAGATATTGCACACACGCGCGCGCTGGGGAATCGGAGGAGGAGGAGGGCTGCCCCCAACAATCAGGCCCAGATTACAGCCAAGCTCTCCCCGGGCCCTGCCCTCCTGCCCCGCCAGTGCTTATTGTGTTCCAGGGAGGGAGGGAGGGAGCGAGAGAGATGGAGAAAGAGTGAAAGAATGTTTCTTAAGCGTACCGCAACATATTTTATTAAGCAACTGTACGAGGTCAGAAGGGGCTCTGTCGAGTGCAAATATGCGAAAGTACGCGAACCATAGTGTAGCAACTCCAAGTTCGCACTCCAAGCAAGCAATACATCTTCTTCCTTTTCGTTTTTTTTTCTTTCTTGCATAGCTTTCGCAAAAGAACGTGTTGGCTTTTCCCTGCTCTTGAAACTCCGTGAATTGAATCACAGGGCTAGTGCTAGTGGGCCTGCTACACGGCGCTATTGAAGGAAGAGGCTTTCAAACCCTGGAGTCCCTCAGTATTTACCGAAGTGTGGAAAAAGAACGCACTCTTTCTGTGAATTCTTTCCACATAAAAATTGAGTCTCTTTATTTTTTATTAGTGAGTCATGGTATTTCTAACTGCCTTTATGTTCTGTGCCCTATTACAGTTGTCAAAATAATTATGTATTTTGATGTAAGCTACAACTCTGTTACTGTAGTACTCATTCTGAGAGACATGCTAAGGTTCCCAGAAGCAAAAAAAACTCATTTCAACATTAAGCACTTGTGACACTGGCTTGTATAAATAATTGAACGTACCACCTTTTCCACGACGTGTCCAAAATAATGACTGTTGAGTTTAAAACTGGAGGTTAGAAAGGCCCACTGCCGTATCAAATGTATCAGATGTAAATCATGTAATCCCATACAGAGCAGGACATCTGCGATATAGCTAAAGGGGTTTAGGTTTCAGACCAAAATACAGTACGTCAGTGTGATATCAGTTTTTAAATAACTATTCAAAGTAAAAAATAAAAAGGCAGTCACCAGACCCATGTCTCGCTCCTTAGGAAAAATCTGCATTTTTTTGGCGTTGTGGCTGGAGAATCTGAAGCGCGGTGTTTGTCACTGCCGCCTGTGTGTGCGAGAGAGTGTGTGAGAGAGAAACGGAGAGAGAGGTTACTCCGCGGTCTCTTCCTAATCCCACCAGAGAGCCTCTCCTCCTACATCCCTGCCATTATTTGATGTAATGAAAAGAGAAAGTGTGTAACACTGAGATTGTTAATTAATTTAGTCTAACGAGATGAAGATAAATGAAGCACGCCAGAGGCTGAGGAGGGGTAGGGGGCCCCCCGCTTTGCTCTCCCAACCCCCCCCCCCCCCCCCCGCCACCTTCTGCTCACAATGAAGCTCATTTACAAGGTGCGACTCCCAGTTAGGCCAGGGCCTGTTTCATTTTCACCCTCGCTCACTTTAACACAAGCATCTTTTCACCCAGCACTTAAAAAAAAAGAAAAAAAAAAGAAAGGAAATCTGCATTCGAAAACCACAAACTGCAGATGCAGCCCCTCCATCGTTTGGGAGCCATCTTGAGAGACACTTTCCTCGTCAGGAGGGGGTGCCTTCGCATGGCTTAATATTACATTAAAAAGACATTTAAAAAATGTTATTGAGTGATCCAGTGTTAATTTGGTCCATTTGGTTTGATGCACAAATGCAAGAGAGTTCAGCAATCGGCAATATTAACGTGTCGACCTTTGTTTATAAAAACAGAAACTTTATTTGTGAGTGCCTGGCATGCTTCTATACTGTGTGTAGTACACTTATTACTAAACAGCCATTATTGTTATAGTCCAGTAATTGCTTGACTGAGTAACATTTGCATTTCTTTCTTACATTTTGTTGTTTCACTTTGGCAATATTTTCCTTCCTGTCATGCCAATAAAGCTATTTAAAAAAAAAAAACAGAACAGCAAAAGCGACAGAAGACAGAAAGGAACATCCTTTTATATTTAAAAAAAGTCAGGTGTCCACATCCATGCAGCCTTCAAACAGCACTGAAAAATCAGTAGTCTTTCTAGCCCCCCCCACTCTCTCTTGGACTCTCTCTCTCTCAGACTCTCTCTCTCTCTCTCTCTCTCTCTCTCTCTCTCTCTCTCTCCCTCTCTCTCTCTCAGACTCTCTCTCTCTCTCTCTCCCTCTCTCTCTCTCTAAAGAAGTTCTGTAGGAGCCGCCGCAGCAGTGCACACCAATCATTATGCCAGCCATTCTACTACTCCTTTATCTGTCAAGCTGGCCACAATAGGTTGTTGCTTGTGTGGACAACACCAGAACAATTACGCTCTCTGTTTGCTGGGCAGGGCTGCTTTTTTTAAAGGCAGATAATGGACTCATTATTGTTATTCTTAGACCAGGCCTCAGGAGGAGGAATACTTGCTGTGGGTACGTCATTATTTAGCAAATTTTCGATTAGCTCATCACATTGTCTTGTATGGTGAAAATCGGAGCTCGTTGGGGAGGGGGGTGGGGAGGGGGGTGACACCCCTAGCAGCAGCCTCTGAGCCCATGAGTTAAAAGGTAGCACTTGATAGGCCAATAATATGAAGGAAGGTGGTAAAAAGAGGGATTAGAGCTGTTGCCGTAGTAACTCCAACTTCCATCTGCGCGGGAACAATGGACTTGTGTTCCTCTACCACCTTGGCTTCAAAAAATAGAGAGCGAGGAAAGCAAGGGAGAGAAAGAGAACGTTCTGAAAGGACAAGACCCTTTTCAACAACAAAGTGGAATCCCAGGCCTAATAGGCTCTGCGCTGTGATTTGTTAGTCCAGTCCACTGGGGGATTCGGGGAGATGAAAGGTCAGCGCGTAATCCAAGGACGGCGAAGGTCGCTGTCCCCCGCGTTTCTACAATAGCAGTTTGTGTTCCTGCCTTCGTTTGTTCCCCCCCCCCCCCCGTCTCCGGGCCAGACGCCGAACCCAATACCTGCGGCTCGGCCGCTCTGAAAGGCGGGGTGAAATGAAAGAGAGAGAGAGAGAGAGAGGGAGAGAGGGAGAGAAAGGAGCGGAGGAGGAGGAGGAGGAGGAGGAGGAGGACCCGGGCCCGAGCGCCGTAGGAGTGAAAGCGCTCCGCGCCGCCCCGCCAAAACCCACTTGTTACCGGCCGGCTAAACAAACACAAACTGGATTTACGCCGGAGATTTGGGAGAAAGAGAACTCCTCCTGTAAGCTGTCAGACGCCGCTTGGCCCGGCTCCAGCTGTTTCCCCCGACCCGTTGCGTGAGCGCGGAGTTTTGGGGAGGGGAGGGAGGAGAAGCTTTCTGCAGTTTTAATATTTGGTTTCAGGCACGGCGCGCTCCGCTCAGATAAGGCCTCTCCCGTCGGGCCCAACCCGACCTGCACACACGTACACACACGTACACACACACACGCATGCACACACACACGTATGCACACACACACGCATGCAAGCACGCCACGATCACGACACACGCATGCAGCACGCCACGTACGCAACACCCCGTCTGCACCGCGACCGACGATCCCCCCCCTCCCCATCCGCCCCATTGTTGGTCTTGGTTTCTGACGCCTGCTGCTTCCCGTGATTCGATTTATTTCACAAGTTCGCAAGCTATAATTCTTTCTAATAAAAAGCGTGAATTAACAGATTCTGTAATACGAGCCAAAGTCTATCTGCGAGGAAAGGGACTCCATTCCCCTAAAGTTGTTATGATCTACGATCTGCGGCCATATGTGTTTCTCCTTACATTTTATGTCTCCTATTACAACTGGAATATGTCTGCTCGCATTAAGCTAATTTATGGTGTGGGCCACCGTAACAGCAATACGGGTTAATGAATCTGGCATTGCTAATTAACTGCTATTGAGGGCTGAATATTAATCCAACCTCTGGGAGGATGTTCAGGCCGTAGGGCCTGCGGGAGGGAGGGGGGAGGAGAGAGAGGACAGGAGATCAGCCCTCTGATTTATTAAGTGCGTTAGTAAGCCCGTATCACTGCGCACAAGAGCTGTTGTGCTGCGTGATGTCGAACATCTAAAGTACCAGAACACAAAGGAATTTTTTTTTTTTTTTTTAAATTTTTTTAAATAAAGTCAAAGAAAAAAATTCCAGAGCACACAAAAGCCAGTTTCTATTCCAAGGGCCTGAAGAGAGAGAGATTGCTGATATGGATATCTCGATTTTGATCGAATATCTTGGAACATTGCTCCTTCAGTTAAACACAAGGGAAGTCTATTAGTAAATGACATGACTTTATATGAGGTGGTACTTGATATACTGGATATTATTTTTAAAAACATGCCTTTCACGTGCAGAATTGTGGTATTTATATTTTTCCAAATAAACGTGTGTCTGAGTTTTTAATTAGCGATTTTTATATGAATTTAAGCCACATTTCTGCTGTGTGAACCACAGCCGCGTATCACACAGGGCTATAGAAAACCAAACTAAACAGGACCTCTGGAGGTGAATTGAGGACCTTATGTTCCACCCAGTGTACAAAATATCCGTGCCCACAAAGGCTGTGCTATGCAGGCAAGATTGTTGTGCATTTACTTTACACGTACCGCTCAAAAACAGAGAACTGAGCCCAATGTTACTGAGAGCATTCAGCGAAAAAAAAAAGCTTGTGGCAGGAATTTGCAAGGGAAGGTTCTCTCTCTCTCTCTCTCCCTCCCTCTCTCTTTCTTTTCATTCTTTCTTCTCTTTTTGTCACTCTTTCACCGAAGAACACTCTTCTGTAACACCCCCAGTCGCCCCTGAAAAGAGAATGAACCACCCACTGCAACCTGAGTGGAGCGATACACTCAGCCCTGTGTGCTGCCGTACCGTCAGCGAGACTGGCGGCCTTTCATTGTGTTCCCATTAACCCGCTCCGCCCCGCCACCCTCAGGATCACCGCAGCGCTCAGTCTCGCCCGCGGCTCGGCTCGGCGCTCCCTGACTGTTCCACAGGTGACCGGCATGGCACAGGATGGGATGGGATAAGATGGATTTTGTGCGTATATATATATATATATGCAGCCTAGAATGCCATGTGGGGACTCCGGGGAGAGCAACAGCTTTGGCAGCGTGTGGGATCTGGGCTCACGGAAGTGCTGGAAACGAGGGGGCTGCTGCTGTGAGGGTTGGGAGGATTTCCTTAGTGCTCTGTTACTCCATCAGGAGACCTACTGTCTCACTGCTCGATTCCTCTTACTCCATCAGGGGGCCCATTGTCTCACTTCACTGCTACTCCATCAGGAGGCCCACTGTCTCACTGCTCGATTCTGCTGCTACTCCATCAGGAGGCCCACTGTCTCACTGCCCTGCTGCTCCATCATCAGTCCCACTGTCTCTCTTGCTACATTCCTTCATCTCTGTCAGCATGCCCTCCGTCTCCCTGCTCCACCCCTGCACCACAAAGCCCACCGTCTCCCAGCCCGCCGGCTTCATTTTTTGGTGAGCGGCAGCGAAGGCTCCCTCTCCCGCAGTCCAACGCACTCTCCCCCCGGAGCCAAGCCTTTCAATTTAGATTTCAATTAGAGGCAGCCATAATGTTAGTTCTGTGATTAGGAGTCCTGTCCTCCAGGAATCAGATCTGTTTGCACCTCTTTTCTTTTTTTTTTTTTTCTCTCCCCCCTTCTCCTTCTCCTTCTCCGGCAATCAGATAGAATCTGATGAATTGCGCATGTAATTACGGAAGTTATTGAATATTCAGATTGCTCGACGCCGCTCGGCGAAACCATCTGATGACTCTCGGTGTGAGATATTCATAGTGCATTAACTCTAAATGTATCGAACAAGTGGCCCAGTTAAAAAGCGACTCCTGTAATGGGAGAGGGCCAACGTATGCCATTAGCCTGAGATAACAGCAGCCGCTAAGGGGAACTTAATTAAAAATTACACCGCCGCATCATGGCCTGCCTTGTCTCTGTATGCGGCCGCCTCACTCAGCAGGAGGCTTGCCTGTATGGCTCTGCATTAGCCTGGGCTTGTCCCGCTTGAGCCTGCCTGCCTCTGATAAGGCACTAGCCCAGCCCATCTCTGGCTAAGGTGGTCCGTCTTAACGTTTCAGCACCCACCAAAACGTGCAGAAATTCAGCATTTTTAGTAGCCGTTTTTTTGGTATTTATTGTTTTAGTGCATAATTTGACCACCGGACTGGTGAGGGTAATAGGAAGATTTGAATACTGGTGCAATGTTAAGCAGGGTTAATCAAACAGGTACATCCATGCGACCATGCAAAGAAGCCCAACTTGCACCCTTACCACCTAAGCCATTTGAAACCCAGGTGTGGTGTGAAAGGTAAAATAAATTTCGGATCACTTTCCATTACACCACTTTGCTTTCGAACATTTAATCGTTATCTGGGAATGAAGTTAAGTTATTTGAGCGATTCATCTGTGGCAACTACTTTTTTTAAATAGATGTCTTTAAAATTAAAATTTTTTATTTTGCTCAGAAAATCTTCGATAACCTGCAAAAAAGAGTGTAAAGTTGTCTTTTGATACTTGTCCCTGAATGTTGTTGTTAACATATCTGTCTGAATCTTAGTTTTAATTTTCTTTGTGAAAATATATTAAAAATTTTTTTTTTTTTTTTTTTTTTTGAGGGATCCAAAGAATTACAGTGCCTTTAAAGGCTGACTCTCTGGACTCTGTGTGAATAGTGAACCCATCTGAGGCTTTTTGATATTTTAAAACACCACCATTTCACAGCCACATGCTCTGGTAGAAGTAGTGATATCACAGAACTCAGCACACTTTCCAGTGTCAACTCATTTCACATCCGCTAAGCTCACTGCTCATTTCCTCAAAAAGGTCATTAAAAATGCATAGAGTAGAAAAACAAACAGTAGAAAGCTTTGCGGTAAATAACAACTTTAAAGAACTGTAAACACAAACAGTTGGTTATTGCTTCAACCACAGATATAATTAATGAGCTCTAATTATTTATTAAAGCTCATTTTGTCTGTTTCTGGCCTGGGGGCTAATGCAGTTCTGTTGTAAAATACATAGAGACAGATGAGATTCTTTACAGTGCATATGAGAAAGAAGGGAAAAAAAAATCTCACGCCTTAATTTCATCGCTGGAAATTCGAAAGGACGCTGCTGGCGTGTTTGCAAGATCATATGCTGAACAGAGTATTCCAGAACATGCTACAGCACATTTCATGCCATTATTAATGCATGATATTTACAATTTAGAGGCTAATAAATGAAAGTTTATCCTTTCTCTGTAAAAATGTTTTTTTTTTTTTTGCCATATGGGAACTAATTATTTTGATAAAAGGATGTCATAGACCACTAAGACTAAAACATGTTTTGTTTCTGTTTTTTTAAAGTTTTTAGTTATTTCAGGCACTGGTTTTCCAGAGAGCTCTGAAGGAGGAGGCAAGTGCAGTATACTCAGGACAATCAGATGCTCATTGCAGTGCTGTTCTCGGCCAGAGAATGGGGATCGCACAGTTGCCCTGGCCGTCAGTGGCCCTGTGTGGCCCTGATGGCGCACTGTGTTATTTAAGCCTTGGAAGCGGCATTAGTGGGCTGACCCCTCAGGTTTGTGGCCCCGGTCCATGTATATTATTAGGATAATAGGATTGGACTTGTTTACACCAACTGTCAGGTTAAGGTAAGGTCAGAGAAGGGTTCTTAAACTCACGTAACTGGCTTATTTACACGTTAGAATAGCATTGTAGTGGCCCCCTCGCACGCACATGAACTCGCGCCCCGCTGGACGGGACAGCGCCGGGAGGCGGGCTCCCCGGGCATTCTGGGACCGCCCGCCGAGCGTGGGAGGGGCGCGCGGCATGGCGGCCGACTCCGCTCCGGGCCGATGTGGCCGGCCGGCCTGTTGCGAAAAGGCGACCTTTGTCAGCTCACGGCTATTGTTTGCAGATTCCCTGTGCACACCGTGGCATGTGAACAACACATCTGCTCCCTGGAGCTTAGAGAAAGAGGGAGAGAGGGGAGGGGGTGGAGAGAGAGAGAGAGGGAGCGAGGCAGAGGGAAAGAGAAAGAGAGGCAGAACCGTAGCACATACAGTATACAGTCAGCTCTGCTGATGGAGACCGCGGGCACGGTCCCCCTACTTGTCAAATATTTGTCTGGCCTTCACCAGCTATTTGCCTTTGTCTGTTTGCTGTGGATATATAAGTCTGTTTGAGTCTGATAGAGACAGTGTTTCCACATATCAGACACTGAAGAAATGTCTTTTTTTTGTTGTTGCATAATTTACCTTGTTAACATGCTCTGCCCTCACTGCATTCATTCTCTCTTTATTCATATTCCTGTTTACAAGGGAACATCCTTATGTATTAAGGGTGTATTGTTTATTCATTGCTTATGTTTGTTTTAATAATTTATTGTTTTAGAGTCGAGGGTTTTATGGCCTACTGTATGTCAGCACCAAAGTGCCGGTTTAATATTGTTCATGATCATGCATTCCCGATCGACTGCAGACGGCAGCGTAGCATTCGTGCTGTGTGAATGTGAAGCGGAGTCTGCCTCAGAAAGAGCTCTTTAAAAGAGGCCTCTGCTGAACATTGCAGTTTATTAGTTTAATGTGTTTTTGATTGATTTTGTGATTGTGAGTTAAGGGTTCATTAAGTGAGCCTTTTACGCACACAGAAGCCACAAAGGCCGTCTTTGTCCGTCGACTTCGGGGGGAAAAATGGAGGAATAGTTTGAGATTACCAGATTATTCCATATTTCCTCCAGAGCCACGCCGTTCTCTGGGCCTGACACTATACGGTCTGTGGTTGGCGAATACCACAACTGGATCTGTGCAAAGCATCCTGGGAAAGGAGCTTTATAGAAAGTGTCGTGGATATGGCCTGGAAGCCCTGCCGAGCACGTTTTTGAGAGAAAGAGCTTGGTTAATGATTTGATTCTGAAACCCTATCTGATGTGCCCCCGTACTGCACTTCTGCTGGAAAGAGTGCAGGAAATGGTGGTGTCAGACAGCAAGACTGCTCCTATTGCTCTGATGGAACTTATTAATACTGATGTTGAGCTTCTGATTTATAGTCATTTTATTTATTTATTCATTCATTCATTAATTTATCATAAAGGACTGTTTCTTGTGACCTACACTCTATATTAGGACCCACATACTGAGATTTAGGACACAGTTTCAAAGCCATAGTTTACAAAAGTATTTGTTATTTTCATAGGGCACATCAAAAATATAAAATGTGTACCAAGAAAGTACTAGCTGCCTCAATCCATTACTGTCATCAGTGCAGTCTCTCTCTCTCTGTCGCTCTCTCTCTTGCTCTGACTCTCCCTGTTTTTTTTTTACACTCTTTAAATCTTTTAGGACCTTCTAAACAGATTCTGATGCAATGGAATCGACTCCATTCATTGGGGCAATACATTTATTTGATGAAGCTGATCTTTGCTTCATCAAACCCAAAAACAGCCATAGTCTGGATTCAGATAGGACACCTTCATCTGCCATCATCTGGGTGGAGCTAATGCCCCTTCATCTGCCATCATCTGGGTGGAGCTAGTGCCCCTTCATTTGCCATCATCTGGGTGGATATGCCTTATGTGCCCCTGTCATTTTTGCCATCATCTGGGTGGGAGCGCTAGTGCCTTCTTCCATGTCTGCCATCCATCTGGGTGGAGCTAAGTGCCCTTCATTTGCCATCATCTGGTGGGGCTCATGGGCACCCTTCATTGCCATCATCGGGGGTGGTGGCCTACTGCGCGCGGTATCCAGCTGTCATATGGACAGAGCTGATGAAGCTGCTCCCTTTATGTTTGTGTTATCCAGTGTCATGCGGAACTTGGCCACGACTTTCCCACAGTAACTTTATTATCATCCTCAATCATTTTCAACCTCTGCAATTCGTAATATAATGAAAGCCTGGGAGATCACACACAGACCGGTCTTTTCTTTTGCTTCGTGCAATCGGCCAATGAAATTTAGAGATTCTGAGGGAAGAGAACGAGTGTGCGTGTAGCTAACAAGCTGCAGTTTGCCCGGACCCAAGAACAGACCAGCAAGTCTTGTAATTTCCTCACAAAAAAAAATGTCTTACCCCTCCCCCAGTGCCCAGTACACTACCCCTCCCTCCCCAACAGCGGTCCAGTTATGATGAGAACAAGGAGGAACAAAACTGCTTTTCTTTGCATTATGCCGCTCGCAAATTTTCCAATTTGGGTGACTGGGGAAAGGCTTCCTATTTTTGGAAAAGAGAAAGGAATGGGGATGCTGGGGGGAGAGAAGCGGGCCACTGTGAGCCGGCATTCCAGATGTCCCAGAACGACGGCTGTACCAGCCCAGGACCTCCGGGTGCCGGCTGCCAATGATGACCTCATCAGGTCCGGGCCGAATGGGCCGAAGACTGGGGTGCACAGTTCCCCCGTCCCGTCCTTTCATTTTCCCCTCACAGTCTCCAGTCTCCCTCTCTTTTTTTCCCCCTGTCCCTGGCAAAATTACTCCTTCATAATTAGCCATTGTTCCCGCTCTTTTGGCAAGGCCTTTGGAGCTTTTTTACAGGGCTGCCCTCTTTATTTTCCTTTACCCCCCACCCCCCGCCCCTGGCCCCTATCTGCTCATTGTATCTCCCTCAGAAACAGAGAGACTTGTGATATCCCTCTCTCTCTCTCTCTCTTTCTCTCACAAACTCTCTCTCTCCCTTCTCTTTGGCAGTCTGTCCCTTCTCCGCGGCTAGCCTCGAGAGCGGACTGTGGGAGTTTTTACACTTGATTTGTTGAATCAGAAGTCTTTGCCGTAAACTCCTGACCGCACAGAAGAAACCTATCTGTATAAGTGACAGAGAGAGACCTGCCCCTGAATGGTGCTTTGTTTACTGTTTTCCTAAAATGGGGCCCCCCCCCTCTATATTTCATCTGTCACAGTTGCCTTTCTTTCTCTCGACAATGCTTGATTGTTCTCGGGAAGAAAAAAAAACGCAGGTTCTTCTCGCAGGAGAGGAGAATTCTGTATTATATTTTCCTGCCAAATTCCGATCTCTGTTTTCCTTCCCCGGCTCTCACAAAGGGCTCATAACTTACTGTCAGCCGTGAGCAGGACCACAAAGCTCTACTGTTGCTCGGCAAATAGGCTGCGTTGGTTTGATGGCTTGACCGGGCTGTAAAGTTTGCTTAACTGCAGCACAGTGACAGCAGGCACTTTGGGAACTGCATCCCCCAGAAAGCCCAGACCGCTGCACATTTAGAGAGAGAGAGGGGGAGAGAGAGAGACAGCAGGAGGGAGAGAACAGAGAGAGAGAGAGAGAATGAGAGTGAGAGTGAGAGAGAAAAAGAGAGAGGGAGAGAGAGAGAATGAAAGTGAAAGAGTGAGGTAGAGAGAGAGAGAGAGAGAGAGAATGAGAGAGAACAAGAGAGAGGGGAGGAGAGAAACAGTGTGAGCCTTTTCTCGTCTGTGAATCTCTCTTTTGCGTCTGTCTGCCGCTGCTGCAGCACCAAAGTCCGGCGGGAAGCTTCTCCTCGTAAATTCAGTTTTGGTTTTGGCTCTCCCCGTGCGCGTGAGCGAGCGAGCGCGTGGCTCTCCGCTGTGGACGTGTGTATGAGCCAGCCTATCCGGCAGGACCGCCGGGCCCATCGCAGCGCCGCCCTGGCCTCCCCGCCTCCCTCTGTGATCTGAGAAGGTGTTATGTCGTCAGGCTGTGAAGTTGTGGGACACGGATGCCGTAGAGGGAGAACCACAGAGGGGACTGGCAGGCCCAGTGTGTGAGTGCTTACTGACTGCTCACTGACTGCTCACTGACTGGGCAGTGTGTGTGAGTGCTTACTGACTGCTCACTGACTGGGCAGTGTGTGTGAATGATTACTGACTGCTCACTGACTGGGCACTGTGCTTAAATGATTACTGACTGGGCACTGTGTGAGTAATTACTGACTGCTTATGGACTGGGCACTGTGCTTAAGTGATTACTGACTGGGCATTGTATTTGATTATTGTCTGGGCACTGCGTGTAAGTGATTACTGACTAGGCACTGTGCTTAAGTGATTACTGACTGCTTATGGACTGGGCACTGTGCTTAAATGATTACTGCCTGGGCATTGTGTGTGAATAATTACTGACTGCTTACTGACTGGGCACTGTGTGTAAGTGATTACTGACTGGGCACTGTGTTTAAGTGATTACTGACTGGGCATTGTATATGATTATTGTCTGGGCACTGCGTGTGAGTGATTACTGACTGGTCGCTGAGTGATTACTGACAGGGCACTGTGCTTAAATGATAACTGCAATGCTGCAGTGCTCACTCAGGACCTACCAGCAGGGACAGTGCTGCGTCGTGTGGTGTAGTGCAGTGTATTGTTATGTAGAACACACAGTACAATGTTCACAGTTCTTCATTTCAGATAGGTATATATGTGAATGAGTAGCTTTCGCACCACAGCACAGAGCACAGGGGGATTGGAAGTGTAGCTTTTCATTGATTCACAATTATAAGACCATAGTATAGAACCAGAGCTGCCCTGTAATACAACAGTATAGAACCAGAACTGCTCTGTAATACCACAGTACAGAACCAGATCTGCCCTGTAATACAACAGTACAGAACCAGAGCTGCCCTGTAATACAACAGTATAGAACCAGAGCTGCCCTGTAATACCACAGTACAGAACCAGAGCTGCCCTGTAATACAACAGTACAGAACCAGAGCTGCCCTGTAATACAACAGTACAGAACCAGAGCTGCCCTGTAATACAACAGTACAGAACCAGAGCTGCCCTGTAATACAACAGTATAGAACCAGAACTTCTCTGTAATACCACAGTACAGAACCAGAGCTGCCCTGTAATACAACAGTATAGAACCAGAGCTGCCCTGTAATACAACAGTACAGAACCAGAGCTGCCCTGTAATACAACAGTACAGAACCAGAGCTGCCCTGTAATACAAAAGTATAGAACCAGAGCTGCCCTGTAATACAACAGTATATACTACCCAGGTTTGTTTGAGAGAGTCTCGACTTTCTCTCTCTCTCGCCCTCTTTCTCTCACACACTGTGTGTCAAAGCTGGACTGGTTTGACTTTGAGCGACTGTACAGTCACAGTGGAAGGTGGTTTATTTGCGCTAAATGACAGTAAAGGCTGCAATGATGTCCCAGTCAGGAGCATCTCATTATGTGGGAAAAGACCCCCCAGGATTCCTGCTCAGTCACCTGTCTCTCCTGCTCCTCTTCCTCATCCTGCCTCCTCCCTCACTCTTGCTTTCAAAGCTCAGTTCTGAAGTCCCGTCTCATCTTTCCTGTTCACTTAAAATTCAGCGAGGAGTTCTTTTTCCCCCATGGGATTTTCTTTTCAACTCATTGTGTCATTTTGAAAGACCACTTTATATGATAAATGACATGTACAATTTGCGTGCCTTTTTATTATTGTTCTTGCGTGTGTCTTCCTCTTGTCCTTTTGACATATCCTTGTTTTGTTTGAATTCATCATTTATTTAAAATGCCAATGAATGTCTCCTCCAGCTTCGTCAAAACATGTTTGCTTTAAATACCACTTTCTTAGTAGTGAACTTTTATCTGTATGATACAAGCCGAAACACAATCCCAAGTGTTAACCACGTTCCTTCTTCTAGGAGACTTCTTGGGGGAACTGATTTTTTTTTTTTAGGAAAAATCTCACAATAGTAGTAAGTGTTTTTTTTATTAGCAGTGGATGAGATAGCGGCACGCTATTTAAGCAACGTGAAAGCACCACTCCTGAAAGAAAAGTGTGATCTCCTTTTCTCACTCTGTGTCCTACAAACCTTGATCCCTTTCCCTGCTTTGAGAGCTCATCTCGTCACACTCTCCCCCTCCTACAGACACTGTCCCAAATTACCGTCTGTTAAGTTTGATTACTCCACCATGTTCCGTTTGCCATTATGAGTTATAAAATAATATTGAGTTTTGAGTGAAACGGAACCATGTGCACAGAAAAACTTTGGTCTGCTTTATTTTTATTTATTTTATTAAGGTCAGGGATTTTGAGTAAGAATAAGGGCATGGTTTTTTCAGGACAGTTTTTCATTTACTGCCTCTTATTTTTTAATGAGTCGATATACAGTTTATACAGATTACGGAAACAGTGTGCTTAAAGACGTTTAGTACTCATAAAACTTTTATATGTGCCCTCTCTTCTTTTGTTATTTCTCCAAGCCATTTTTGTCTATAAAACTCGTTATCTTCTTAACCTTGATTATAAACATTCCCCCAGTAAGACACATTAGACTCCTCAATTATGTGGGTATGAATTAATACATTTAGGAAAGTGTAATAGTTATTACTTGCTTAAACAAATGCTAATTATTTCTTCATTTATGTTTAATGTTGATATTGCATTCATTACGTTACATATATTATGCCAAAAAGAAAAATTTAAATAAATAAAAAAATCATAAATTTGTGTTTCCATAATTTGTGCTTATACTATTTATTACCATATATATCATATATATAGTCATAAATGTGTGATACAGGAGTTATTCTTTAATTCACACAGCAAATAAAATAATGTAAGACAAAGAGTAACATGCACTTTTCTGGTTTGTGTGTGTATGTGTGTTGCTGCCCCTAACTGTTGGAAACCCAAAGCTCTGTCATAAGCCAGCCTTTGCAATACAGGCTGGAGCTTTCCCTTGAGATGGACTCACACAATGGCCCCCTTGTTTTCTCCCCTATTTTTGTTTATTCCTCTTTTTTCGGCAGTGGTGTTAGAAGTGAAGGGCTAATATTTTCCTCCTGAAGTGACCTGTGGTTTAGGGGTGGGGCGGGGGTAGGGGGGCAGGGGGGCTCGAGCAGGCTGGTGTGGAGTTACTTAACGCCATTGTCTATAAAAGGTCAACAGCATGAGAGGGCAGAGCCGGGCGAGCTCAGAACCAGTGCTCGTTACAACGGGAGGGGGGGCGGGGGGTGGTGCTGGGGGGTGGGGGGGTGTAGGGGCTGGGGGAGAAACGGGATACCCACAGACACATGGTCCCAGTCACAAGACCTTGAAGGCGGGCCAGCGCTGGGCCCGCTAATGCTAACCAATTAAACAGAGGGCTGCTGCGCGATGAAACATTATCAGTGGCATCAACTCATGAGTCAAAGCATTCCTGGCTATATGAGCCTGCCGCTCAAAAGACCCTAACTTCTTAAGCCCTATAAATACAGCGGAGCAGCGATATTGTCAGCTAAATATAGTCCCTTTTCTCTTCTCTCTCCTCTTCTCTCGAGACGCCAGGGCTGTGACTCTGAGAACAGGGTCTCCAGCGCTTATCGATTACTTTGGTTTGTTAGCTGCCCTTTGTTATTGTGTAATCAGGCGTGATTGGCTGCCGCACGTAGAGAGGCTGGGGAGGCCTTTACCGATCACACTGCTTAATATTCACTCACACACACACATGCGCACACACACACGTGCTGGACAAACATTAGAACGTAAGATCACATAATGACAGAAACATGCAATTCAGCCAGTTCCTGGCTGGCCACTCGGTTATTGATGAGTTCACGGGGGGCGCCTGGCGGCTTCAGTCATGCGTTGACTGTGTGGGTGATTTTGGCGTTTTGTGCCCAGTCCTTCAGTGCTGATTATTGCTGTTTTCTGTGCAAGCGTCCACGTGTGTGCCATCCTGTCTGTGCTTGTGAATGTACGTCTTTATAACCATGGTGTGTTTTGTGTGTTACATGATAAAAATTGTGTGTGTTCATGTCAGCTTTATATAGAGTCCAAAGAGGTAAAATGTACTCCTTGCAGCTTATCCTAAAACAATGCCTGGTGTTAATTTTCAGACAAAACCTTAAGAATTTTGCTTTGAGAACTACAGAAGTGAAGAGCGGAGTGTATTGGGGTTAGATTTGGGGTATTTTGACTTTATGTGAGCATATACATTTCACAGCTCATGCAGACATTAAACAGAGCACAGAGGACCTGCACCATGATAAACATGTATACCGTGTCCATTGGTAGTGTGTTATGCAGGGTTATGCTACTTTAAGACAGTCGCTGATTTGCTTAAACGCAGTCTGATGGATACGTGGATCTGTCCCCCCCCCCAGGGGAAGAGCAGGTGCCCAGGTGGCCCTCACCCGACGGGCTGGCCTCATCCTGGGGGTCTCGATGCGGGGAAACCGCCTCTCCGTTCCACTTGAGCTCTGCGCTCCGCAGCTTAGCTCAGCGCTCCGCACAGCTCCCAGCGCCGGCCCGTTAATTATTAACTCCAGCTGTCAGACGGCGTTACACAGCTCTGAACAGGTCTGCTGCGCTCTGACGAGACTGCTGCAGACACACGTCACAGAGAGATGGGGGAGCCGGTCTCTCTCTCTCTCTCTCTCTCTCTCTCTCTCTCTCTCACACACACACACACACACACACACACACACACACACACACACGCACACACGCACACACACATGCTTCAGTGCTCTGAGTGATGGCTGGAGACCGTAGTGAAAGTGCCTGGGAGGCTGAATATTTTAGAGGTAAAATAATCCCGCTTGATTTACTGTGTAATACAAAAGTAGTGCTTTGTTTCACTCGCGCTCCATTGAGGATGGGTGTTGTTCCACTGGAAGCCCAGGCTCATTGGAGCCATGAATATAAAATGTGGCAGAATCCTGAGCCCCCCCCCCCCCCCCCGCTTCCCCCCCCCCCTCAAACCCCACAACCCCGCAGCATTCCTCCGCAGCGTTCGCAAGTTTCCGAACTTTGCTGCGAATTTTGATTGTCAATTAACACTTCCCAATTTGGGGATCATTTTCGATTTAATATAATTGCAGGAAACCGTTTATTGGCTGATTGAAATTGAGGGCTGGGGCGCGCTTAAGAAAACAGGCCCAGGCGGGGGGGGGGGAAGGCTGGAGGCTCCTCCGCCCCGCCGTGACTGACGGGCCGGAGCTGTTTACACAGCTGCTGCGGGCTGCGTGATTACCATGCGCTCCCATTGTCCGCTTGTTCCCTCCGCCGCGGAAAACAAAAACGGGTCTGTAGCGGCGAGCGCATGTGTGTCATTTGTCTGCGCATGCCCTGCTATTGTAGGGTCCCCGCAAACCAGCGCCCTGGGCCTGCACAACCCAAACAGCGGCGGCGGTGTGACTCCTGGGCGGAGGGGGGGGCCTGGCTGATGTGTGATGTTTCAGGACCAAGCTTTTGTTTTCGGGAAAACCTGAGGCACAGCGCCCGGTCCCAGCATCCATTGTGCGATGCGGTCGAAGGCAGTATGAACAGATGAACTCAGTCTGAAAATGAATATGAATATGGACTCCATGACAAATTAAGCCCCCCCCCCCTCTCCCCTCACTAACCTACAGATTGGCTGTATTTCTCAGCCTGTGGGGTAAACTTTGGAGTATCTTGGGCCTGCCCTGTTGCCATGCCTCCCCTGCCCCCCCTCCCCCCCCCCCGCTTTTTGCTAGAACGCTCCAGAGGGGGAAGGCGCTTGTTACGTCACAGCCCTTGACCTGATATAACCATGTCTCTTCATCCGCGCCAATTCCATCAAGAGCAGGGCTTTACCAAAAACTCCCATCGACCTCCCACCACAATGCTGCCCTTTGAAAGCACTCAGAAATGACACCAGGGAAATGTCACCATTCAAGCCGATGCTGGCTAATAAAGAGGCTGTGCCCGGCTCAGATCTCTCACCCTGGATCCCCTCATTAACCGGATATCTCCCGTTTTCCTTTAGAAACATCCAGGGCAGTTAATCCAGGGGCCTCTGGATCCGTTCAGCGGGCTGAAGGCTGTTTTCGTTTGGAAGCTTGCTGTTTGTTTCCATCGTGTAGTTTATGGTTTTCCTCTCAGCCAAATAATCTGCTTACAGTTTCCCTCCAAACTGACTCTGGATATTCTGTTGTTTTTTATTTGTGAATTTGGGGTGGGTGGGTTGGTGGGGTGTAGGACAGGGATTTGGGGTGGCTGTTCAGGTGGCTTCCCCTCCATAGAAAAATAATGAAGTGCTCTACCAAAAATAATTTTGACTGACTGACGTACTTATGAAGTGACTGCTTTTTGATTGGCTGATTGATGGATTGCTTGTTAAAGACGACACAGAGGGAGAGCGCGGGTCACGTGTCCCTCCCCTGACCAACGGGACGCCTCGTAATGGCTTTATTAGTAGCACATGTGTAGTTAGATTATCGCATCGTATTCGTTTCGTTCTCCAAAGGCCCCAGCCTTGAGGGCCTCCTCTTAAATGGTGAGCAGAGTGGAATCGGCTTGTGCAAATCCAATCAGGAGCCGCAGCTCACTGCTGAAGTGGCCGCCTCAGCTGGAATGCGCTTCATTATTGCGGTTACACCTGATATGTCAGGCATGCTCTTCACTGCAGTGATCGTGACATGGTGTGTCAAACTTGTGCATTTTTGCCACCGGCGGGCTGTGAGTTCCAGCCTGTTTAATCAGGGCGTGTTTGCCTGAAGATGTGCTGCAGTTGTAAAAAACCTAATGCTACCTTTGCTCATTCAGATGGGGGTGGGGAAGTTGTTGGAGAGGATGGAAAAATATTATTGATATTTATGAATATTGTTATCTACAGGATAAATATTATTAATTCATTGTCAGCTCAATATGAGTGTCGTCTGTGCAACAGTTAGCCCTGTATAGTTGTTTAGTGGGGGTGCCAATACATAAGGCCCAGTAAACGTGCGCTACATGCTAACATTTCCCACTGCTGTGCCTGAAGTTTGGTGGAAGTGTGCTACATGCTAAGCTTTCTTAGCACTGTGCGTGAGGTCCTGCGAAGGAAGCTAAATGCTAACGTTTCCCATTGCTGTGCGTGAGGCTCAGTGAAAGTGTGCTACATGCTAAGCTTTGTTAGCGCAGTGCATGCGGCTCAGTGTGAGTGCCTTACACGCTAAGTGTCCTGTGTGTGCGTGTTGTGTGTTGCGTGGGGCAGGCCCAGGCACCGCTCCAAGCGCTAGCTCACCGCGTCCTTTTTACGTTAAACAAAGGGCTCAGCTCAGAACACGCCTGCCGCGCTCTCCCGGGCGATGCAGCTAGCGGCCGATAAAATCTCCTCCGAGCCCTCGGTGCGGGTCCAGTCCAGGGGTCAGTCTGGGGGCCGGTTCCAGGCCATTGTCCAGACCCGAGCGCTGGAGCCGCCCCCCCCCCCCCCCACGTGTGCCGGCCGGGGCTTTTTAGGGCTAAATGGAGACAGAGTGGCATTGTCCGGTTCTCCTCCTAAAACGCTCTCCTCCGGCACAAGTTCCTGTCTTCTCAGCGGCCGTGCCAGCGATGCTCACGTCTCCTGCCTTCTGTTACCCCCCCGCTCTTTTTATTACAAACAAAGGGAAATAAAATAGGCTGGTCCGCTCCAGTGATACGCTTTATTTGAGTTTAACCCTGCAAGGGCTGTTCTTCCCCGCGTGTAGGCGGCTGTAGGACGTGGGCGGTGTGGTCCTCACGGTCTGGCTGTACTGACCGCCCCTGTGTTTGTGCGGTGTGGTCCTCGCTGTCTCGCTGTACTGACCGCCCCTGTGTTTGTGTGGTGTGGTCCTCGCTGTCTGGCCGTACTGACCGCCCCTGTGTTTGTGCGGTGTGGTCCTCGCTGTCTCGCCGTACTGACCGCCCCTGTGTTTGTGTGGTGTGGTCCTCGCTGTCTCGCTGTACTAACTGTCCCTGTGTTTGTGTGGTGTGGTCCTCACTGTACTGACCGTCCCTGTGTTTGTGTGGTGTGGTCCTCGGTCTCAATGTACTGACTGTCCCTGTGTTTGTGTGGTGTGGTCCTCACTGTACTGACCGTCCCTGTGTTTGTGTGGTGTGGTCCTCGGTCTCAATGTACTGACCGTCCCTGTGTTTGTGTGGTGTGGTCCTTGGTCTCAATGTACTGACCGTCCCTGTGTTTGTGTGGTGTGGTCCTCGGTCTCAATGTACTGACCGTCCCTGTGTTTGTGTCTCCAGCAGAATAATGTCGTCCAAGCAAGCCGCCTCTCCGTTCCTCCCTGCCGACGGGGACGACGCCATGAGCCAGGACAGGGTGTCCTGGGACAAGGAGGAGAGCAGCGACCCCCACGGCCCCCCCCAGCTGCCCCTGCACACCGTGCTGCACAGCAAAAGCCCCCCGGAGGAGCTCCCCGCAATCAGCAGCGTCCCCCCGGAGTCAGAGTGGGACAGCATCGTGTCTGCCCAGCAGCGCATGGTGAGAGAGAGAGAAGACACACGTACACATGTACACACGCACAGAATGTACACACA